>NC_066538.1:5337425-5344925 GCF_024679095.1 Eriocheir sinensis
AGCCGCTGCCGCTAACCACGTCACTGCGGCGGCGGGGATTTTGCGTGGGCGAAAGAGAACACACGAACAGACGAATGGTATTGATGGTGATAATATTGATAACAGTAGTGGTAATAGTAATGATAGTAATAGTGGTAGTGGCATTTTCTGAAAGGTAGAGAGGGACAGCTGCATGGTATGAGACATGGTAATAGTGGCAATGGTAATAATGAAAGTAGTAGTAATTGTAGTGATATTTATAATGGTGGTTTTTAGGCGATTTTCTCATTGTTATTTTCTCGTTATTTCCTCATTATATTTTTTTAAAGTTTAGAAGTGGTAGTAGGAGCAGCTTTAGTAGTAGTAGTAGTAGTAGTAGAAGTAGTAGAAGTAGTAGTAGTAATAGTAGCAGTAGTAGCAGTAGTAGCAGTAGTAGTAGTAGTAGTAGTAGTAGCAAGAGCAGTAGTAGTAGAAGTAGTAGTAGTAGTAGTAGTAGTAGTAGTAGTAGGTGGCAGTAGTAGTAGTAGTAGTAAAAGTAGTAGTAGTAGTAGGTGACAGTAGTAGTAGTAAAAGTAGTAGTAGTATGCTTGTTGTGGTGGTGTCAATACTAGCAGACGTACTCGTAAGATAAAAAAACAGATGGCATACTACAACTAAAAATAACTAGAATATTAATGATAGTAATAATAATAAATTCTTCCTCAAGTTATCATCTTACTCTCCACGTTAGCGAATGAAAATGCATAATTCATGACGGCAAAAGAGTAACCCCCCCAGCACACACACACACACAAACACACACACAATACCTCTTCACTCACCCTCAGATCTTTCCTTTCAATGACCCCAATACTCAATTACAAACAAAGCATTTCAATACCTAAGAGAGAACAGAGAGAGAATTTAAACCTCAAAGAAAGCAGGAGCACGGAAAATTAGACACCAAGCACAGGTAGAAAGGTGTGGCGACTTGCAGGTAAAGCAAAGGATATATTGGACTTGCTAGAAAACATTTAAACAGAGGCATGAAGCGAGAGAGAGAGAGTAACCATCAACGATCACTCCTCTTAACCACGAGACACAAAGAATGAAATATAATATAACGAAGGAAAAATAAAAAGTAGGTCTTCCTCCCTTCTTCCTCCTCCTCCTCTTCATCCTCCTCCTCCTCCTCCTCCCCCCCAGGTCCCATCACACTCCCAGAAACCAATTAACAGGCCAAATAATTACTTTCCACCTTCTCCTTTGTCTCCACCTCCTCCTCCTCCTCCTCCTCCTCCTCCTCCTCCTCCTCCTCCTCCTCCTCCTCCTCCTCCTACTGCTGCTAATAGTTTTTTCTTCCTTTTTATTGGTTCTTGTTTCCCTTTTTTTCTTGGTTTTCTTCTTCGTTTTCTTGTTTCTTTTTCATTATAATTTTTTTATGTTTTCTTTTTCTTTTCTTCTTTTTCCTTTTTTTTCTACTTGTCTTTTCTTCTTCAGTATTTTTTTCACTTCCATTTAGAGTAATCTTTAATTCTAGCATACTTTTCAGGATCTCTCTCTCTCTCTCTCTCTCTCTCTCTCTCTCTCTCTCTCTCTCTCTCTCTCTCTCTCTCTCTCTCTCTCTCTCTCTCTCTCTCTCTCTCTCTCTCTCTCTCTCTCTCTCTCTCTCTCTCTCTCTCTCTCTCTCTCTCTCGTATCATTTTCCTTCCCCTCCATGTTCTCTCTCCTCTTACATATTATTCCTCCTTCCTCTTCTCCTCCTCCGCATCCTCCTCCTCCTCTTCCTTCATATTTTCCTCATTCGTAACTTGATATGTTTTTCCTCATTACTCTACGTCATTCTGTCTTCATTTTTCAGATTTTTCTTCTTCTCTATTTTTTTCCTCCTACTCCTCCATCTCCTTCCTTCTCCAACTTCTCTTTCTTCTTCTCCATCTTTTTTTACTTCTTTTTATTTGTTGACATTTATTTTTCCTTTCTCCTTTTTTATTTCCTTTCTTGTATTTATTGTTTTAAGTTGCTTGTTTTTATGTTTATTGCTGACCTGATTTACATTTTCCTCTTTTTTTCTTCACCTCATCTTTGTTCTCCTTTCCTTCCTTTTCTCTTTATTTCATTTCATATTTTCTTTCCGTTCTACATCTATATTTTCATCTTTTCATGCACTTTTTTTTCTGTTTCTTGTTTGTCTTCATCTTGTTTATCTTCTTCTTCTTCTTCTTCTTCCTCTTCTTCTTCTTCTTCTTTTTCTTCTTCTCCTTCCTCCTCCTTTTACTCTTCTTCTTCAACTAACCTCTAAATTCTCCTTACTTCTCCTCCTCTTTTTCTCTCCTCTCACTCCCTGCCACAGCTTCCTAAACTCATCCTCTCTTCCGTCCCTTCTTCTTCTTCTTCCTCCTCCTCCTCCTCCTCCTCCTTCTTTTCTTCCTCCTCCTCCACTTCTTTCCTCTCGCGCAAGTTTATCTCTCTTATTGCTACCTGACATCTGCCTCCTCCTTCCTCTTGAGACCCTTCTCCTCCTCCTCCTCCTCCTCTTCCTCCTCCTCCTCCTCTTCCTCCAAGGGTCCATTAGGAATTTTTGACTCGCTGATGAGAAGGAAGAGTCATTAGTTCAGGGAGGACACCGAGACGTTCTGTACCCTCCTCCTCCTCCTCCTCCTCCTCCTCCTCCTCCTCCTCCTCCTCCTCCCACAACGCACCTGCCGCCATCATCACCACCTCCATCACCTCAGTTACTGTTATTATTTTTATTATTGTTCGTGTTGTCAAAAGTGTTATGATTTGTGTGGTTTTTATTACTACCACTACTACTACTACTACTATTACTACTATTACTACTACTACTATTACTACTACTTCTACTACCAATACTACTACTACTACTACTACTACTACTACTACTACTGCTACTATTAGAGAAGAAGTGGGAGGAAAAAATGAACAAGCCGAAAAATAAACAAAAAGAAGACGAGGAAAGAGAAAGACAAAAAAAAATACAGAAAAAGAAGCAAAAGAGGAACATGAACAACATAAAAAGAACAAAAACGAGAGGAAAAACGAGAAGAAAGGGAAGACAAGGGAGGTACACACACAAACTACGGCTCTTCGTCTCATCAGCTCTCCTCCTCCTACTGATAGTCTTCTACCTCTTAAATTCCGCCGTAATGTTGCCTCTCTTTCTATCTTCTATCGATATTTTCACGCTGACTGCTCTGTTGAATTTGCTAACTGCATGCCTCCCCCCCTCCCGCGGCCCTGCTGCACACGACTTTCTACTCATGCTCATCCCTATACTGTCCAAACCCCTTATGCAAGAGTTAACCAGCATCTTCACTCTTTCATCCCTCACGCTGGTAAACTCTGGAACAATCTTCCTTCATCTGTATTTCCTCCTGCCTGCGACTTGAACTCTTTCAAGAGAAGGGTATCAGGACACCTCTCCTTCCTAAATTGACCTCTCTTTCGGCCACCTCTTTTGATTCTTTTTTAGGAGCAGCGAGTAGCGGGCTTTTTTTTATTATTGTTTCCTTTTTTTGTGCCTTTGAGCTGTCTCCTCTGTTATAAAAATTAAAACACATACACACACACACACCACCACCACCACCATCATCAAACACACAAAAAAACCTCTTCTCAGCATAATGTTATCGTTTTTATGTTCGTTAGTTTGTCTGCTTCCCTCCCTTATGCACGTCGGCGCCGCGCTCAGGTAGCCAGTCAGCTAATTAATGGCCATCGACAGGTGAGTCAGCCGTAATTACAGGTGCATAATGAGGGGCTGAACTCAGGTAATGCCTATGAAATGGATTCTTTACCTGGGCTTAATTAGAAGACAATATATACACCTACACATACTTCCTCTCTCTCTCTCTCTCTCTCTCTCTCTCTCTCTCTCTCTCTCTCTCTCTCTCTCTCTCTCTCTCTCTCTCTCTCTCTCTCTCTCTCTCTCTCTCTCTCTCTCTCTCTCTCTCTCTCTCTCTCTCTCTCTCTCTCTCTCTCTCTTTTTTTTTTTAATCAAGGGTATAGTACAGTGGGTTAGTGGTGAGGTACAGGTGGGGAATAGGAAAGACAGTAGGGTGTACAGTTGTATGGTGTAGGTTCGTTAGTTGTTCTGGTGTAGTTATTGTTTATCAGGCACCTTATTTGTATACCCCGGCGTGCTGGGGGTTTGTGTGTTTGATTGTTTGTGTGTAGAGCTACGCTATGGCGTCACTTGTGTGACGTGATGTGTGGGCGGTTGTTCTGGTAGTGACTTCAAGCTGCGCGGAAACCAGGGGTGGACCAAGTTCGTGCTGCCGTCAAGCTCCTTGACGTGGGTGCAGTTCACGTCGTCTTGCTGGTCTAGTTTCTCCCATATCTTTCCGGCCGCCTCCGTAGCCTTGTGCTGACTAGTTGTACTCTCTGCGGGGTTGTGCTGCTGTGTTTTCCGTGTACGGGTATTTCTGTCCGGTGGCAAATCTCAGCGCTTTGTTCTGCAGCCTCTGAAGCTGTAACATCTTGGTGTGGGAAGCCATGTGTGTCGGGGTGGGTGAGTAGTCTAGTATAGGAAGTATCTTAGTCTTTACTAGATACAGTTTGAGCCGCTCTGTGAAGTGCCAGAATCTGTTTAGTGATGTGAGGGCTGTTTTAACTTTCATGGTTTTGTCGTTGACATGTTTAACGATCAGGCCGGTGGATGTCACTGTGTGGCCTAATATCTGGCATTGTTTTTGGTGGGAGATGGTGTTGCCCTGTATTTGTATGTCATTTAATTTTTTCCTGCCGAGTGCGACCACAGCGAACTTGTCTATGTTTGTCTTGATCTTCCATTTTTTTTCAAATGTGTTGAGTCTGTTCGCCTCCCGCATGGTGGTCTAGGGTACCGTTGGAGGTCACTATTTGTGTCGCGTCGTCAGCATAATATATATCCATACAGCTTCTGTTATCAGACCGGGGCATGTCAGAGGTGTAGGTGATGAAGAGCGTTGGTGATAACACGCTGCCCTGTGGCACGCCGCTGTGCAGGGGAACAGGAGGATATTGCTGACTTAACTCGAATGGAAGCTGAGCGCTGATCGCTACATAACAGTTTTCCGTTAGCTCTGGCAGTCCGAGTTGAAGTACCTGTAGCCAGACTTTATCAAACGCTTTGCTGATGTCGCGTTGGATAATAGTGCAGTTTAGTCCTTGTCCTTTAGTGAGTGCTACCTTTTCGCTGGCGATGGAGATAGCTGACGTAGTGCTCCTCCCTGCCCTGAAGCCATACTGGGACGGGTTATTCCAGGTGACATCTGAGTCGTAAGTTGATTATTCTTTCAAAGATTTTTCCAGGGACTTCTAGGAGTGAGATTGGTCTGTAGTTCTTGGGATCCGTGGATGGTTTGCCTGGTTTAGGTATCATGGTGAGAGTGGCGACTTTGAATCGTTGAGGGAAGTAACCTGTTGTCTCTCTCTCTCTCTCTCTCTCTCTCTCTCTCTCTCTCTCTCTCTCTCTCTCTCTCTCTCTCTCTCTCTCTCTCTCTCTCTCTCTCTCTCTCTCTCTCTCTCTCTCTCTCTCTCTCTCTCTCTCTCTCTCTCTCTCTCTCTCTCTCTCTCTCTCTCTCTCTCTCACACACACACACACACACACACACACACACACACACACTCATGCACAGACACACAGCTAAAGACATCTCCAATTCCATTACCTCCTCCTCCGCCTCCGCCTCCGCCTCCGCCTCCTCCTCCACCTCCTCCCCCGGCATCATCATATACACTCACTCCCAGGTAGAAAGGCCCATTTGAAACACCTTGAGTCCCACACTAATGACTTTCAGGTGAGATACGCCACCTCGTCTCTCCTTTCTCTCCTCTTTTTATCCTCCTCCTGCTCCTCCTTCTCCTCTTACTGCTTGTTTTCTTTCCCTGTTATTTCCCATCGTGTTACTTCGTTTCCTCTTATTTCTTCTTCTTTTGCTGTTTGTCTTTTTTACTCTTTGTTTTCCTCTTTTTTTATCCTTTTCTTTTTCTTTCTCTTCTTACTTCATGTTCTCTTTTTTACTACGTTTTTACTTCTCTTTTTGGTTCTTGTCTTTTTTTTCTTCTTTTTCCTGTTGCTTCTTTTTCTCTCTCGTATTGTCCTCTTTATTCCTGTCCTCCTATGTACTTCTTTTCCTCTTGCATTTTCTCCTCTTCCTTCTTTTTACTCCCCTTTTTTATTTCTCTCTTCGTATTATTTCTATCGATTTACTTGTTATCATTTATTCTCATTTTCGTTCTTCCTCTTAATCTTTTGTTCTCTTCTTTTCTCCTTCCTCCGTTTCCTCTTACTGTTTGTCTTCCTCCTTTTCTTCTTGCACCACTTTTTCTTCCCCTTCTTTTTGTTTTTCCTTCAATGTTTTCTTCCCTTTATTTCCCTTTTTACCCTTACCTACGCCTCCTCTTTCCTTAACATTTTCTTCCTTATTTTCTCCTCTTCTCCCTCTTCTTCCTTACTTTTATCCCTCCCTCCCTCTTCTCCTTTCCTCTTTCTTCTCTCTCCTATTTGCTCTCCTTTTCCTTATCTTCCTCACTTCTTCTCTTCCTTTCTTCGTTATTGCTTTTTCCTATTCCTCTCTCTCTCCCTCCCTCCTTTCCTTCTCTTGTTTACTTCTTCTTTAACCCTCTTCCTCTTTTTACTTTCTCCTGTCCCTCCCTTCCTTTCTTCCATCTTCCTTCCCTCCCTCCCTCCTGTTTGCTCTCCTTCTCTTCCTTGTCTTGTTCACTTCTCTCCTCCTCTCTCCCTCTCTTCCCTTCCTCCCTCTCTCTCTTCCCCTCATCTTGTTTGCGCTCCTCCTCACTTCCTTTCCCTTTCATTCTCTGCCCTTTTATCCCTTCTTTTTATTGTCAATCCCTCTCTCTCTCTCTTTCCCTGTCTCTTCCTTTCTTTTATCCTTCCATCTCCTCTTCCCTTTTCCTACACTATCTCCTCTTCGTTCTCCTTTTCTTCCTCTTCTTGCTCACTTCTCCTCTCTCCTTTCTTTCTGTTTTCTCTCTCTCCCTCCTTCCCTTTCCTCTCTTCCTACCTTCCTTCCTCTTGTTTGCGCTCCTCCCCACTTCCTTTCGCGCTCATTCTCTATTCCAATCTCTCTCACTTCGCCCAAATACACAGCTCCAGATTTGCTTAACAATCGCAGGCAAATTACATACAGAACGAAAAACACGGAGCGCGGAATGAATAATTAACGAGGAATATCTTGGCGAGCGACGATGCTGTGCCTGTGTGTGTGACTTAGAGCAAAGCGGGAAGTGGCGATAAAGTGAGGATAAATGGATGAATGTGAGGGAAAGAGGACATAAGCAGGAGAAGGTGATGTGACTGGCTGCCATATTGAAAAAAGGAAAAGTATTAAAGGAGAAAAGGAATGGCGCGATAAGTGGAGAATAAAACAATGAAAGCGGCGATAAATGAAGGAGAGAGGGATGAATATGAGGGAAATAGGACATCAGCAGGAGAAGGTGATGTGACTGGCTGCCATATAAAAAAAAAAGGAAAGGAAAAAGGAAAAGATAACGATAATAGAAGAAAAAACAAAATGA
>NC_066538.1:5349925-5397425 GCF_024679095.1 Eriocheir sinensis
GGCAGCATTATGAAACACTTGCATAACGAGATGGACCATTGTCTCCGTAACATAACACGTGTAGGTTAATTTTGCTAAAGAGAAACACTCGAAATATGACAACACAGCACTTAAAGCAACACAAAAACGAACCGAAAGCAAATATATCAAGCTGAATCAGTATCTCCGCAACACATAATGACGGGTTAGTTAATTTTGCTAAAGAGAAACACTCAAAATATGACAACACAACACTTAAAGCAACACAAAAAACGAACTGAAAGCAAATATATCAAGCTGAATCAGTATCTCCCCAACACATAATGACGGGTTGGCTAATTTTGCTAAAGAGAAACACTTGAAGTATGACATCACAATGCTTCATGCAACACAAAAACGAACCGAAAGCAAATATATCAAGATGAATCAGTATCTCCGCAACACATAATGACGGGTTGGTTAATTTTGCTAAAGAGAAACACTTGAAATATGACAACACAGCACTTAAAGCAACACAAAAACAAGCCGAAAGCAAATATGTCAAGATGAATCAGTACCTCCGCAACACATAAAGACGGGTTGGTTAATGTTGAAGAAGCGCTATAGGTTTGACAATACAAAAAACGAGAGGAATTAATGTCACCTCCAAACAAAATAACAAGTTGATAGATAATACTGAAGAGGAACACTCGGAATATGACAACACAAAATTTCCAGCAACCTAAACACGAATTAGAGAACTGTAAACAAATTTAAGCAACAACTAAAATCGGAAATATAAAATGTGAAAAATACACCGTAGCAAAAGATGACTATAAAATTGATCACACAAAACTTAAAGGAACACAAAAGCATCAAAAACTGTTCTAAAAATCGGAAATATTAAGAATAAAATAGAATAAAACTTGGCAACATACTGTATAATATGGTTTGGATACACTAAAACCGACAAACCAACACAAGCAACACTCTAACTTGGTACCACTGACATTGAGGCAAAAGAAAACAGTAACCTTCTGTCTCTTGATTCCTTCTTTTTCATTAATATTTTTACTTAATTCCACTATTTGTTTCTTCTTTTTTTTCTTTTTATCTTTCTTCTTTACTTTTTTCCTTCCTATCTTCCTTCATCACCTTTTTTAATGGACCGTATTGTCTATACAGGCAGCGCCACACGTGGCCACTCAGTGAACTGTCAAAGCAGTACTTTCTATAGAACTTAAGTTATGTACTAGAGTGCGTCTGAGGCTGCCTCCAGAATACAAAGCCTTGGTGCCACCACCGCTCCAAGCCAACGACTGCATACACTCTACTCCTACCCGATTCCCTGACTCTACTATTTGACATGGAAAAAAACTGAAATTGGGTAGGAGTGAAGAGTGTGCAATCATCGGCTTGGGGCGACGGCGGCATCATGGCCGTGTATCCCTGAGACAGCCTCAGACGCACTCTAGTCTATAACTTGAACTCTATGGAAAATTAAGCTTGTAGTTGAGTGGCCACATGTAGCGCTGCCTGTATAGCCAATACGGTCCATTGGTTTGTCAATATTGAGTAACAAACAAAACACTTACATCAAATACAAAACAATAAAAGTAAACAAAAAAACATATATACATAAAAATACTTACAAATCCATAAAAGAAAACAAACAACACTTTTTTTTCATCGCCAACATTAAGCAATATAAAAGAGAAAAACTAAACTGGTAACACTGCAATCTTGTCAGCAACAGCCAGACACACCTCGGCGTGGCAACGTTGGTCCGCACGCAACACTCACAACTCATCTGGCAACACTGGTATTCATGCAACACTTACTAGGCAACACTGCACGCGACCACAACGTTATGATCGCTTTGATTCTCTCTCTCTCACTCTCTCTCTCTCTCTCTCTCTCTCTCTCTCTCTCTCTCTCTCTCTCTCTCTCTCTCTCTCTCTCTCTCTCTCTCTCTCTCTCTCTCTCTCTCTCTCTCTCTCTCTCATCATCGTTTTTCTGCTGTTTTTTTATTGTTTTCTTGTTTTTTCTTTCCTTTTTTTTGGTTTTCCTTCCCTTTCTTTTTCAACTTCGCTTTTCTTTTATTTTTCTTGTTTTTTTGTTCTTTTCTTTCCTTTCCTTTTTACTTCTCTCTTTCATCTTCGTTCTTCGTTATTTTTCTTTATTTTCTACTCCAATTCTGTCCTCTCTCTCTCTCTCTCTCTCTCTCTCTCTCTCTCTCTCTCTCTCTCTCTCTCTCTCTCTCTCTCTCTCTCTCTCTCTCTCTCTCTCTCTCTCTCTCTCTCTCTCTCTCTCTCTCTCTCTCTCTCTCTCTCTCTCTCTCTCACAAAGAAGATCACGTTTATTTTCTCTCTCTTTCTTCTTCCTCTTTCTTTATTCTTTCTCCTTTTATCTTCTTCCTTTTTACCGTCATTTCCTCCTTACCTCGTTCTTTTATCCTTCTTCATCTTGGTCTTATTCTTTTATCATCCTCTCTCTTTATTCTTTACTATTGCGGTTTCCTTTATGGCTGTTCTTTCTCTTATTTTCTCTATTATTTCTTTCATTCGCTTTTCCTTTGGTCTTATTACGATATTTATTTTTTTTTGTCTTCGTCTTCCGTTCTTCGCTATTACTCCGGTTTCCTGTCTTCATTATCTTATTTTTTCTTCTGTCTCTCTTTCTTTTCATCTGTGCTTGTATTTCGGGTGTATGTTTGTTTGTTTGTTTGTTTGTTTGTTTGTTTTTCTTCATCATCGTTAGTTTGGTTCTCTTTCTGATTCATTTTTCATATTTTTTTCATTTTTTCTCTATATTTTGTTTTCTTTACAGTATCATTTTCCTTATTTCCCTTTTGTTTGTTTTCTTCATTCCATTTTCTTCTCGGTTTTCTTCTTTTTCGTTTTCTTTCATCGTCACTTGCCATTATTCTTCTCTTCTCTTTTCATCAATACATTTTTTTCATATTTTTTTTCACAGCCTAAAAATTTTGTCTTGAGTATAATGGGCATTTTTTACATTTTTTTTATTCGTCATATTTTTTTTTTTTTTTTTTGGTCTCTCATCGTTTCATATTTTTCAATTTTTCTCTTTTCTTTTTTATCGTAAACTTTTATATATTTTTTTTCTTTGGATTTTTACCTTCTACATTACATACTCTTTTCTTCCTTTCTTCTTTATACATATTTTTTTCTTGTCCTCGTCTTACTCTTGTTTTTTTCTTCTTCTTCTTTTTTCTTTTGCTTTTTCTTTTTCTTCTTCTCCTCCTTCTCCTCCTCCTCCTTCTCCTCCTCCTCATCTCCTCCTACTCCTCCTCTTCTCCTCCTCTTCCTCCTCTTCTTCTTCCTTTTTTTTTCCTGGGAGTGATCTATATTTTGTGGAGGGAAGGAATAAATATGCACCTCCTCCTCCTCCTCCTCCTCCTCCTCCTCCTCCTCCCCTCTTCCCTCTTTCGTACCCTCGCCATCCTCAACTTTATTACTCTTTCCATCTATTCCTTGTCTCCCTTACATCAGTTTTACTTTCCTCTCTTTCCTCTTTTTTAATCTTTATCTTGGCCTCCTTTATCTCTCTTCTCTCTCATATCAGTTCCATATATTTTCTCTGCGTTTCATCTCTTTTTTCAACATCTTCCTTTTCGTATTTTTTTCTTTATCGACTCCTTTACTTTCTCTTTTTTCTTCACGTCGCCTTCTTTCAATCTTAAACCTCTACCTCCTCTTTCTTAACACGTATAAAACTGGGTTAACTTTACCTAATTATATGTCAAATCTTCACTATATTTATGCACTCAGTAAATTCCTATACATATTTTCTCAGTAATTAGATTTTTTGCTCTATGTTACTGAGTCCATATTTTCTTTTCCTTCCTATTTATTTATTTTTCACTTTTCTGCACTTTCGTATATTCCTCTTTTATTCTTTGACCTATTTCTCTTCCCACTAATTTCTTCTCTTTTACCTTCTATTCCTGTCCTTTCTTTCTCATTCCTTCCATTCCTTTGCCATTCATCTGTTTCTCCTTTCCTCCTCCTCTTCCTCTTCCTCTTTCTCTTCCTTCTTTTATTATGTTCATTCTCTTCCTCTTCCTCTTTCTCCTCTCTTCATCTTTCCATTTTTCTCCTCTTTCTCTGTTTCTCTTTCACTTCCTCTTCCACCTTTTCTTCTTCCTCCTCCTCCTCCTTCTCCCTTCTCCTTCTCCTTCTCCTCCTCTTACTTCTTCAAGGTTCCATCTTTCCCACTACCTTCAATCTGTTTCTCCTCCTCCTCCTCCTCCTCCTCCTCCTCCTCCTCCTCCTCCTCCCTTCCCCAACCCCGCTCTGGAGACAGTGAGAGAGGTCGTTCATATTCAAGACACTTCCCAGGGACTTCATTTTACCTTCACTTTCGGCTAAAAACAACAGACTGCGTCGAATATTACATCACTTTCCCGCTGAAGAAATCTTTGGTGGAGCGCGACGGAGGTTTCTTATTACGACTGGTCTTATTCTTTTTCTTGGTAGCTATTTTTGTTGTTTTGTTGTTGTTGTTGTCGATGGTGGTGGTGATGTTAGTGGTGGTGGTGGTGGTGATGGTTATGGTAATGGTAGTAGTAGTGGTGGTAGTAGTAGTAGTAGTAGTAGTAGTAGTAGTAGAAAAAATGATAATAATAATAATAATAAAAATAATAATAATAATAATAATGACAGCAACTAATGGCATAAGTCTTCTTCTTCCCTAACTTTATTTCTTCCTCCTCCTCCTCCTCCTCCTCCTCCTCCTCCTCCTCCTCCTCCTCCTCCTCCTCCTCCTCCTCCTCCTTTGGCCACGAAAAAAAATCCCTCCTTTCTTTCTCTCTTTATCACACACACACACACACACACACACACACACACACACACACACACACACACACACACACACACACTCACACTGATACACACACACACGTACGCTCTCTTAATCTTCTCTCTCTCTCTCTCTCTCTCTCTCTCTCTCTCTCTCTCTCTCTCTCTCTCTCTCTCTCTCTCTCTCTCTCTCTCTCTCTCTCTCTCTCTCTCTCTCTCTCTCTCTCTCTCTCTCTCTCTCTCTCTCTCTCTTATTGCTCTCCCTCCTTCCTCCATTTTTCTTCCCGACACCAACTTTTCCTTGACCGAACACTTACCTCCCTCCCTCCCTCTCTCCTCTCCCTCCCTCCCTCATTCCTTCCTCCATCATTTCCTCATTTTATCTCACTCATTCTCTCCCCTGATTCCTCACTCATTTTCTCATTTTGCCTCTTACCTCTCCATTCATCATTCTCTCTCTCTGTCATTCTCTCATTCCGTCACTTTTTCTTTCTCTCTCTTCCTCCTTTTATCATCTCTCCCTCAGTCCTTTATTCATTCATTTTCTCTCTCGTTATTCTTCCTTTCATCATTATCTTCCTGTACCTCTCACGTATTCTTTCATTTTCTCTCTCATTCACTCCTTTCTTCATACACTCCCTTCCCTTCTTTATCCAGTTTCTCATTCCCTCTCTCCCTTATTATCTACCTTTCTCATCCACTCCCTCCTCAATTCCCTTCCTTTTTCCCTTCGTCATTTTTCCTCCTTCTTATCCCTCCTTTCTCTTCCTCATCATTACTTGCTTGTTATTCTCTTATTGTCCCATTCTCTTCCTCTCTCTCTCTCTCAGACTCATTTTCTCCCTACTTAATAACCCTACCTACCTACCTCCCACTCTCTCCCTTCCTCTCTTACCCCCTTTCTCACTCCATCCCTCTTTCCATCTCTTCCTCCCCCCCTACCTCCACTCTCTCCCTTCCTCCCTTACCCCCTTTCTCCCTCAATCCCTCCTTTCATCTATCCCTCCCTTCCTACCTTCACTCTCTCCCACCCTTACTCCCTTTTTCCCTCCATCTCTCCATCCTTTCATCTCTTCCTCCCTCCCTACCTCCACTCTCTCGCTTCCTCCCTTACCCTCTTTCTCCTTCCATCCCTTCTTCAATCTCTCCCTCCCTTCCTACCTCCACTCTCTCCCTTCCTCCCTTACCCCCCTTTCTCCCTCCATCCCTCCTTCCATCTCTCCCTCCCTTCCTTACTCCTTCACGTCTTCCCTGCCTTCCTTTACTCTCTCCCCCCCCCTATCTCTCTCCCTTCCTCCCTCCCTCCCTCCCTCCCTCCACCTCGTTCCAGCATTAATCACAAGTCGTATTTTCTCTCTCTTTCCTTCTGCTCCAGATTATCACCTTCGCCTTATATCTTCCTCCATTTATTTTCCTCCACTTATTTTTTTCCTTGCTTTCCTCGAGTTTGTTTGATTTTTCGTCGTTTTCTGATTTATTTTCTTATTTTATTTCGTCCATTGCTTTTTTTTATTGTTATTAGTGTTTCGTTATTTCTAAAGTTTCTGATTTTGTTTATCTTTTATTCTGCTTTTATTTTGTGCTTTGATTTTTTTTTTCCTACTTATTGATCCTTTTCTCCGTTTTCTTTTTTATCCCATCTTACTATTCATATTTAGTTTCGTTTTATATTTAGGAGATTTGATTCATATTTTTCTACGCTTTTCTATCATTCTTCGTGTGTGTGTGTGTGTGTGTGTGTGTGTGTGTGTGTGTGTGTGTGTGTGTGTGTGTGTGTGTGTGTGTGTGTGTGTGTGTCTTCTTTGCATTTGCTCATTAATAATCTTCAATAATACTTTCTTTTCATTACTATTCAATCTTCTTTTTCATATATTTATACTTCCCTCATTATGTGTTTACTTTATTTCTGTAGTAGTAGTAGTAGTAGTAGTAGTAGTAATAGTAGTAGTAGTAGTAGTAGTAGTAGTAGTAGTAGTAGTAGTAGTAGT
The DNA here is from genome assembly GCF_024679095.1 of Eriocheir sinensis. NCBI lineage: Eukaryota > Metazoa > Arthropoda > Malacostraca > Decapoda > Varunidae > Eriocheir > Eriocheir sinensis. The sequence continues at coordinate 5,356,695 of NC_066538.1, forward strand.
AATAGTAGTAGTAGTAGTAGTGTGAAAGGATATGAGAAAAGATACCGCTCACAACGCAACTCTAATGGATGGAGGCCCGTAGTAGTTTAAAAAAAAAAAGTAGTAATAGTAGTAGTAGACGAGGAAAAGATAGGAATAATATTTGAGGTCCTACTCTTAACGCATTTTCCAACCTGCACCGCCCTAAGTATTCCTGTCCTCATTTACGCGTCTTAATTACTTTCCAGGTGAACTCCTTTTATTTTTTATGCACACCTGAGATACTCCTCCACGCATGCATCAAATACCTCCTCCTCCTCCTCCTCCTCCTCCTTTGCCTTCTCTTCCTTTTCATGACCCCAACACCTCTTCATCATTCCTCCCTTCTCATCAATATCTCTTTAATCTACGTCTATTTATATCGCGTGTAATTCTCGTTTTTTTGTTAACTTGCTACATCATAACCCCACCAATCTGTTGCCTAATTCTTTCCGTTTTTCTTTATATTCCTGTCTTTTCTTTCTCATTCCTTCTCCTTTCCTTTACCAGCTGTCTGTTCCTTCCTCCTCTTCCTCTTTTTCTTCCTTCTTCTTATTCTGTTCTTCCTCTTTCTCTTCCTCTTTCCAGTTTTCTCGTCTTTCTCTTTTGCCAGTTTCTTTCTCTCATATTTTTATTTCTCTCTTCTCTTCTCTTCTTTTCTCTTTTCCTCTCTTCTCTTATAATTATCTCCTTTCTTAACTAGCTACACTCTAACGCCCCCTTCTTTCACCTTCCCTTCCCCTTGTCATTTCTTCCTCTCTCTTCTCTTTCTCTTCTCTTTTCTTCTCTTTCCCTCTCTTCTTCTCTCTTAACCTCCTTCTCCCCTACACATGACATTCAAAACTCATGTCACTTTCTCAAACTTCCTCCCTTCTATTTCTTATCCAGTTTATATTTCCCCATTTATTATTTACTATTTCTTCTTCCTCATTCACATTTATTTTATTTACTACTTATACTTATTCTTCTTTAACTTATTTCCCTCTCTTTTTTTTCCTTTTTCTATTTATTTACTTATTTTTCCTTATTTTTGAGAGAGAGAGAGAGAGAGAGAGAGAGAGAGAGAACGATCGTGTGAACATTATTGCGTCATCTTTATCACCAGCCACTATACCGAGGTCGCTCTAACCCTGATATAGTGACCTCCTCCTCCTCCTCCTCCTCCTCCTCCTCCTCCTCCTTCTCCTCCTACATTGCTTTTTCCTTCTGTCCTTTCATCCCAAATGGTGTTCTTAGTTATCTCCAGTCTTCTTCTTCTTCTTCTTCTTCTTCTTCTTCTTCTTCTTCTTCTTCTTCTTCTTCTTCTTCTTCTTCTTTTTCTTCTGCTTCTTCTTAATCTTACCTTCCTTCATTCCATCTTCGTTCTTCTCATTTTTCTTAATTTTCTTATTCGTTTAACTTCTTCTTTCTCTTCCTTCCCCTTCCTCTTCTCTTTCGCTTTATCTCATTCTTCTTCCTATTCCTCCTCCTCTTCTCTTCATCCTCTTTTTTCCTACCTGATTTTTCACCCTTTGCTTATTATTAGGAACATTTATTTAGTATGACGGTCCTTCTAGTTTCTGCTATAAATAAGTGTTCTTCTTCCTTTCCTTTTTTAAATTATTTCTTCTTTCGTCAATCTTTGTTTTTTTTTCTCTGCATTTCTACCATCTGCTCCTTCTCTTCTTCCTCCTTGTCCCTTTTCCATTCTTTTTTTTTTCGTCAGTCTTTCTTATGTTTTATTTTCTCTGCATTTCTACCTTCTGCTCTTTCTCCTCTTCCTCCTTGTCCTTTTTCCATTCTTTTTTCTTTCGTCAATCTTTCTTATGTTTTATTTTCTCCCCATTCCTACCTCCTCCTCCTTCTCCTCTTCCTCCTTCTCATCTTTTTATCCTCCTTTTTTCTATTGATTTCTTCCTCCCCATGTTATTAGGGTCATATATTTATCATCATTATCGTACTTTTTTCTATTAATCATTTTTCTTCTCTATTTTAAATCTCTTCCCTCCTCTCCTTTCATGTTTTTTTTTGTGCGTATTTCTTCTTCTTCTTCTTCTTCCTCCTCCTCCTCTTCCTCCCCCTCCTCCTCCTCCGTCTCGCTTCTAATTTTCCAGGCTCGTACCTTTACCAAGCTCCTCTTAACCTCAGCGGCCTCACACCATCAATATTACACGGCCTCTCACCTGCTCTCTCTCTCTCTCTCTCTCTCTCTCTCTCTCTCTCTCTCTCTCTCTCTCTCTCTCTCTCTCTCTCTCTCTCTCTCTCTCTCTCTCTCTCTCTCTCTCTCTCTCTCTCTCTCATTTTCGTTTTCTTGGTATTTCTTTTTACTTTAATGCGCTTTCCTTTCCTTTCTCTCCTCTCCTCTCCTCTTCTCGTCTCTTCTCTTCTCTCTCCCTCTCCCTCTCCCTCTCTCTCTCTCTCTCTCTCTCTCTCTCTCTCTCTCTCTCTCTCTCACCCTCGTTCCGTGTTCGTGGTGCAACCCTCGAAAACCAACACACACGCAAAAAGAAAAAAAAGAAAAGAAACCCAAAAACACAGGATCTTCAGTCTTCTTTTCCCGCATGCAACGAGTCGAGAGGTTTTTTTCTTCCACTCTTTTTTTCTTCTTTTCCTTAACTTGCGCCGCTGCGGGGAAAAGAAACAATAACAAAGCTAATTCAATATTTTCGCCTCATCTGGGAGTGGTGTTTTTTTTCTCTGTTTTTGTTAATCAGAGGGGGAAGGGGACCAAGGGAGAGGGGGGGAGGGGGGAGCCCGCACTCCACACCACACCACCTTGCACCTCGGGAATGTCACCTGCACGCTTTTTAATTAACCGCAGGCTGTTGCAGGTACGAAAAAATAATTGCCTGACGCGTTGATTCAGGTCAATAGGAAAACCGAAGAAAGAAGGAGAAGAGGAAGAGTGCCTTAGAGAAAAGGATTGGAGAGGATAATGAGGGAAAGTGATTGAATACTGAAGACAAAGAAAGGAGAGAAGATTGAAGGTGATGAGGAGGAAAAGTGCCTGAGAGAAAAGGAATGAAAAGGATACTGAGGGAGAGTGATTGAATAGGATTGTGATTGAATGAGAAAACCAAAGAAAAGAGAGGAGAATTGAGATGATGAGGAGGGAAACTGCTTACGAGAAAATGAATAAAGAGGATAATAAGAGAAAGTGAGTCAATAGGAAAACCGAAGAAAGGAAGGAAGAATGAAGATGAAGAGGAAGAGTGTCTAAGAGAAAAGGATTGAAGAGGATAATGAGAGAAGGTGATTGAATAGGATAGTGATTGAATAGGAAAGACGAAGAAAGGAGGGAAGAATGAAGCTGGTGATGAGGAAAAGTACTTGAGAGAAAAGAATGAAGAAGATAAAGAGAGAAAGTAATTGAATAGGAATGACGAAGAAAGGAGGAAAGAATAAAGATGAGGAGGAGGAAAAGTGCATAAGAAAAAAAGGAATGAAGAGGATAATGAGAGAAAGTGATTGAATATTAAAAGACGAAGAAAATAGGGAAGAATGAAGATGAATGAGAAGGAAAATTACTTAAGAGAAAAGGAATGAAGAGGAGAATGAGATAAACTGATTGAATAGGAAAGTCGAAGAAAGGAGGGAAGAATGGAGATGAGGAGGAAGAAAAGTGCTTAAGAACAAAGAAATAAAGAAGATAAAGACAGACCGTGATTGAATAGGAAAGACGGGGAAAGGAGGGAAGAATGGAGATGAGGAGGAAGAAAAGTGCTTAAGAACAAAGAAATAAAGAAGATAAAGAAAGATCGTGATTGAATGATAAAAAGACTAAAGTAAATATTGATAAAGGGACAGAAAAAATGAAAAAAAAATATTGAACGAAGAAGAAATAACATAACGAGAGAAAGAGCGAGAATAGTTAGATAGTAAGAAAGATAAACAAAATAAGCGATTGAAGGAAGATGAAGAACTGAAGGAAAGCGAAAAATGATGGTAAAAAGGAGACAGATTGGTGCGGAAATAGCGAGGAAGTAAAGAATCGGATTATAAACTAGGAAAATAATGATTGATGGACCAGAAAAAAATAGCAAGAAAAAAAATGAGAGAAATAAAGAGGAACGAGACAAATGGTGAGCCGAAAACGGATATAATAAGGTAGTAAAGAAGGGAAGAAGAAATAAAGAACCGAAGAATAGAGAGAGTTAGGAGAGAGCGACTCAAGTAAGATTAATTTAATGGAAAGAATTATCACGATCACGCACGATTAAAAAGTTTGTATAGTTTGGACGGGTTTGAAAGTCTAAGATAAAAACATGAAATTGAAAGGGTATTAAAGCGAAGAGGAGATATTTTTTTTTTTTTTTACAGCAGAGGAGTCAGCTCAAGGGCATACAAAAAAAGGAAACATATGTGAAAAAAAAGCCCGCTACTCACTGCTCCCAAAAAGAGTTAGAGGAGTGGCCGAAAGAGAGGTCAAAACATAAACAACAACTAGTATTTTCCTTGTGCTGTTTCCTAAGATTAAAAGAAGCCACAGTAAGTTAGATAATAGTAAAGATAAAGAAAGGAAGCGATTGAAGGAAGATGAAGAAGTGAAGGAAAGCGAGTAAAGATGGGAAAAAGGAGACAGATAGGTGCAGAAATAGCGAGGAGGTAAGGAATCGGATAATAAAAGAGGAATATGAAAAAGAAATAGAGAAAATATAGTTAAAATTCTTAGTTAAATTCTTAGACAAAAACACGAAACTGAAAGGGTATTAAAGTGGAGAGGAGAAAATATGTGCTTTCGAAACATAGACAACAAGTATTTTTATCGTGCTTCTTCCTAAGATTAAAAGAAGCCACAGTAAATTAGATAATAGTAAAGATAAAGAAAACAAGCGATTGAAGGAAGATGAAGATTTGCAGGAAAGCGAATAAAGATGCTAAAAAGGAGACAGATTGGTGCAGAAATAGCGAAGAGGTAAAGAATCGGATTACAGAAGAGGAAAATGATAATTAATGGAACAAAAAAATCAATAGAGAAAATATAGTTAAAAGAAATACAGGGGGAAAAGAAGATTATAAAAACAAGTAAAGCAGTGAAATTTAACAGTAACATTTTTTTATTTATTTACACATATTAGGTGACTTTCAATGACATGTAAGGCTATAGACAGATATATAACGACAATAAATGAAAGAAAATAGATAAAAAACAGGAATGGAACAGGAAATGAATACAAATAAGACATGTAAAGAAGTGCATTTCAACAAGAACAACTAGATTTAAATTGCTAAAAAAAAGAAAGAAAAAAATATAACAAACAAAAAAATAGCTAATACCGAGACACAAGAGATCAAAACATGCCAAAAAAAACAGTATTGCCATTAAAAAACAAGACTAGATACGGTATACTCAGCAAGGTTCAAAGACTAAGAAAAATAATACACAACACCAAAAGAAAAAAAAGAGGAAAAGAGATTAAAAAGGCTACTAACAACAAAAAAAACGAAAAACGAGGTCAAGCAGTGAATTCCCAGTAAAAAAAATAAAGAAAACACCAACCCGTCTATCCATTGGCGGACCTGAATTATGTTCCCGTTTTCTTTAGTTCGCCCTCAGATTGCGAGGCGCGGAGAACATAGAAAATGAGGTATGCGCCGAGTTGCAATTAAAAGTCTGGATTTCAGGAGCGGAGACAGGCAGGGCGGGGCGGGGTGAGGGGGAGAGATTGGAGGGGTGAGACGGGGCACGGGGGAGAGCGGAAAGCGGTTAGGACCAACTGAGGGGAGTTAAAGGGGCCGTGGATGATTGAAGGACAGGGGAGATTGCAGGGCAGGGGTAAAAGGGGAACTAGGGTGAAGAGAAGGGTGGGGGATGGGGGGATGGTGGGGTGTTAGGAGAGGGTTAGTGGGGGTACAAGGAGTGATGAGTTGGGGTGATGGGGTGGAAGAGGGAGCTGCGGTGTTAGGGTGTGTAGGAGGTGAAGGGTTAAGGGGGGGTGGGGTGTTAAGAGAGGAATAGGGTGGAAGAGGGTGGAGTGAAGGGTGGAAGGGTGATACTGATACGATAATTCAAGTTGATATTATTATTATTATTATTATTATTATTATTATTATTATTATTATTATGTGTGTGTGTGTGTGTGTGTGTGTGTGTGTGTTGGTTGTAGCAGTGAGGGCGAGAGAGAGAGAGAGAGAGAGAGAGAGAGAGAGAGAGAGAGAGAGAACGACAATCCATGCGGAATAAGACTCTCCCTGCCTCTCCGTCCTCCTCCTCCTCCTCCTCCTCCTCTTCCTCCTCCTCCTCCTCTTCCTCAAATCCCAAGGCAGGCTATGAGAAGAGAATTATTGAGAGGTTAAGTCTGGGAGGAGGAGGAGGAGGAGGAGGAGGAGCACTCAGGCAAGGATAAGAGATGCTGTTTATCGAGAGAGAGAGAGAGAGAGAGAGAGAAAGGCAGGTGTGAGGGACAGGTGTGATGTGTGTGAGAGGAGATTAAGAGAAAACGTGGAAGGAGAGAAAGAGAAGGAGAAAGGAAATGTGTGGGAGAGAAAGTGAGCGAAAGAAAGGAAAGAATGATGGAAGGAGCTGAGAGAGAGAGAGAGAGAGAGAGAGAGAGAGAGAGAGAGAGAGAGAGAGAGAGAGAGAGAGAGAGAGACACACACACACACACACACACACACACACACACACACACCATAACCATGACCGCCAAACGGGAAGGTAAATATTCGGTATAAAAATAAGAATAAAACACAGAGGTACTTAGTGACGTCATTGAAGCAGGCACTGGGCGCATAAAGGTTAATTAAAGAGGCGATCCTATAAATCAGGGACATTAATTACCGTAAAAGGGTAATGGAAGGGTGATTAATGAGAGAAATATGGATCGAAATAGATAACAAATAAACAGATAGAGAAATATTTGTTGTGTATAATGAAGAAAATAGTGAAGAAAAAATTGCTTAACCTAGAAAATAATAATGGTGATGATGATGATGATAGTGAAAATGAGATCGAAATATTAATAGAAGTAGTTCTCAGTATCATTGTTAGTATTCTCTCTCTCTCTCTCTCTCTCTCTCTCTCTCTCTCTCTCTCTCTCTCTCTCTCTCTCTCTCTCTCTCTCTCTCTCTCTCACACACACACACACACACAAACACACACACACACACGCAGGCCCCCAGGAACACACCCAAAGCTAATGAAAAAAATAAATGCCAAAGTTTAATGTAACGGCCTGGGTTCCCTGATATTGTATTGAAAAAAAAAATGAGTGAAAATGAATGAAATGGCCCGATGTGAAAATAATGTCCGGGGAGGGAATAAAAGGAAGGAAAAAAAAGCGGCGCAGATTTCACGCCAAAAAAATTTAATAATGAATTTTTTTTTTTACCCTTAGGTTTTTTGTTTGTTTGTTTATTTGTTGTTCTCCATTTCTTCCACACTTAAAAATAATAGTAAGTTGACGAAATTATAAGTGTAAAAAAAAGGATGAAGTTTTAGAAGAAGGAAAAGTACTCATCGTTAAAGTTTGAGTTAGTAAGGAGGAGGAGGAATACATAGAATACATAGGAAGAACAGACACCAGAAGGCCTATCGGTCTATGGCGAGGGTGTCTGTTTACTACCGCTACTACTAGTAATCTACGTGTGGTAGGATATGACAGAATAGATGAAGGCTCCTCCCCACCCACCTCTCCCTCCGGCAACGTGCCGGCAGGAAATAGTTAGAAGAGAACACCATGTGCCTTTAAGGTAGAAAGGACCATGGAAATTTTACAGCAAAGAGAGAAATAAGAGGAAATTACTACCCTTAACTTACACTACTGGTAACCTAAGCTGTGGGGGAAAATGGCTTCATTACATAAGAATATAAAAACATAGAAACACAGGGAGACTGGAAGAAGCGGAATGGCCTACACAGGGCAGCTCCAGAATCCCCCTAATACTCACGATGGGTGAGGTGTAGTTTCAGGGGCACAGGTGGAGGCTTGATCCTCGTTTTACCGGCGGTACTATGCACGCACCAGTACCCTGTCACCTTACTGCACCCACACCTCACTCCACCTGGCATGGTAACAGTTTGATTATGAAATGAATTTTGTGCAAAGTTAATTAAAAAGTGAAGGAGGAGGAAAAAGACGAGAAGGAGGAGGAGGACAAGGATGAGATAGACGAGGAGGAGGACGAGTAGGAGGAAAAAGAAGGAGAAAGGAAACACGAAAATGAGGAGGAGGAGGAAGACGAAGAGGAGGAAGAGGACAAGGACGGGAAGGACGAGAACGAGGAGGAGGAGGAGGAGGAGGACGAGTAGGAGGAAAAAGATGGAGAAAAGAAACAGGAAAAGGAGGAGGAGGAGGAGGAGGAAGAAGACGAGGAGGAGGAGGACAAGGACGAGATGGAGGAGGAGGAGTAGGAGGAAAAAGAAGGAGAAAAGAAACAGGAAAAGGAAGAGGGATGGAAGAAAAAAAGAACAGGAACACGAACGATAAATAAAAGAAAACGAAGAAAATCAGCACGAACAGGAATAATAAGACAAAGAAGAAAAAGAAGAAGGAAGAGAAGTAAAGGAGAGAAGGGACCCTGAAAATGACCTGAGGGAGGAGGGAAGACAGAGGAAGAAGAGGAGGTAAGTGGGGAGAAGTGGAGAGGAGGAGAGGGAGGAAGAGAGGCTTAAGAGGCGTGTTGAGAATTATTATAAACTTAGTGAAGAAAATATGAGATGAAAATAGAAGCAGCAGTCGTAGTAGTAGTAGTAGTAATAGTAGTAGTAGCAGTAGTAGTAGTAGTAGTAGTAGTAATAGTAGCAGTAGTAATAGTAGTAGTAGTAGTAGGAGTAGGTGTATAAGTAACCACACTGGTACCAGACATACTTAAAATACAACATATAAAAATACAACACATTTCCACAACTATCAATACTACAACAACAACAACATCAACAACAAAAACAACAACAGAGGAGCCAAAAACAACACCTCCGGCAACACAAGGTTAAAACAAGACTTCTCCCGCAACAGTAATGTCCATGTCAACATTTCTTTGCGACAAAACAACACACAACACTCGGAGCCCAAAGACGGAAAAATAGAGGAGGAGGAGGAGGAGGAGGAGGAGGAGGAGGAGGAGGAGGAGGAGGAGGAGGATTCAGTGGTGGTGGAAGATCAAAAGGAGGATAAGAAAAAAAAACATGAAGGAAAAGTTGAACAATAACATGAAGAACAAAAACAACCACGACTACCACCACTACTACTACTACTACTACTACTACTACTACTAACCTTACACGTACTACAATAACTACAAGAGGAGAATGAGTTTAATAGTACCAAAGAAAATAATGGTGCAGAAAATTATAAAGAAAAAGAGATAAAAAGAGGAAGTGAAGGAGACAAAAGATAAAAGCGAAAGCAGAGAAGAAGGAAGCCGAACAAGAACGAAGGTGGGAGAAGGAGAACAGGACTAATTACTAAACCAAAGAGGGAAGGCGAGGAAGACGAGAAAAGACAGGAAGGAACGAACGAAGGGAACACAAGAATTAAGAGAAGAATAGAGGAGAGGAGAGGGAGAAAATAAGTAAACAGGGGAAGAAGGAGCAGGATAAAGGAAGGACAGAAAGAATGTGAGAATGCAGGATTAGGACGAAAGTAAGGATAGAAGATGGAAAAGAGAAGATATGAAAGAAAAAGAAGATGAGGAAAGGAAGGAAGGAAAGAACGAGAGAAACAGAAGGAAGGAAAGAAGGCGGGAAAAGGGAACGATGGAAAAAAAATAAGAAGGGAAAAGATAGGAAAGAAGGAGCAGCAAGTAGGAATGAAAGAAAAAAGGAGGAAAGGGGAGGGAAGGAAACGAAGGAGGAGGGGAAAAGCAAGGAGGAACGAAAAAAGGACCATGACGAAGAAAGGAAAGGAGGGGACAGGAAGGAAGAAAATTCGGTAAGGAGAAGGAAGGAAGGAGAAAAGAATGCAGGAGTAAGGATGGGAAAAAGAAGGAGGAAGAAAAATGGAAAGGAGGCAAGTGAAGCGAGGAGAGAGCGAAGAGGGGAAGGAAAAGGAAGGAAGGAGAGAAGAAATGAAGGAAGGCATGAGGGTGGAGAAACTGAGGAGAGGGAAGGGAGAAAGGAAGGAAAGAAGGAAGGAGAGAAGGAAGCAAGGAAGGCAGGAGGGAGGAAGTCAAGAGAAGGAAGGAAGGAAGGAAGGAAGGAGAGAGGAAATCAAGGGAAGGAAGGAAAGAAGGAAGGAAGGCAGGAAGGAGGAAGTCAGGTTAGGGAAGGAAGGGAGGAAGGAAAGAGGGGAGGGGAGGGCAGGAAGGAAGGAAGGCAGGAGGGAGGAAGTGAGGAGAGGAAAGGAAGGAAGGAAGGCAAGAGACAAGAAGTGAGGGAAGGGAAGGAAGGAAGGAAGGTAAGAGGGGAGGGGAGGGGAGGTCAGGAAGGAAGGAAGGAAGGAAAGAGGGGAGGGGAGGGGAGGGCAGGAAGGAAGGAAGGAAGGCAGGAGGGAGGGAGGAAATCAACGGAAGGAAGGAAAGAAGGAAGGAAGGCAGGAGGGAGGAAGTGACGGAAAGGAAGGAATGAAGGAAGGAAGGAAGGAAAGAGGGGAGGTCAGGCAGGAAGGAAGGAAGGAAGGCAGGACGGAACGAGGTTAAAATAGGGCATAATTTCCGAGGGGCTAAATTTGTCTGGCTTAATTCAGAGCTATCGTGTGGAGGTGGAATGAATCCCCGCCAACGTACTGCGCACCGTCCACGGAAGTTAGGCGCCCCACACCACATCTTGTCCCGGAGGAGGAGGGAGGAGAGAGAGTGAGTGAGTGAGTGAGAAAAAGATAAAGAAAGAAAAGGAGATAGGAAAACAAGATAAAAAGATAAGAAACATAGTATCAAACGCAAGGCCAGGAAGGAAATGAACATAAGAACGAGGAGAGGAAAAGGGAAGGGAAGAGTGAGAAAAAGATAAAATAAAAGGAGAAAGGAAGAAAAAAAAGAAAGATATAAAAACAAATTAACAAAGGAAAGGCAAATAACAAAATGAGCATAAGAAATAGGAGTGAAAGAGAGAGGGGAGGGGGAAGGGAGGAGAGTGAGTGAGTGAGTGAGAAAAAGATAAAAGAAATGGAGATAGGAAGAAAAAGAAAAAAAAGAGATATAAAAACAAATTAACAAACGAAAGGCAAATAAGAAAACGAAAAGAAATTGGAGTGAAAGAGAGAAAAGAAAACAAAATAGAAAATAGCGAACGTACGAACATAAGAAAGATGGAAAAAGATAAAAAGATAAAAAAGAAAACAGCAGAGGAAAAGTAAGAGCATAATTAACAAAAGAAATCGATATAAAAATACAAGAACACAAACAAAGATAAATTAGAGAAATAAAGACAGAAAAAGCGAAATAAATTAAACAAACAATATCAAAAGGAAAAAGATATTGAGACTAAGAGAGAAATAAGAACGCTAGACATATAAAAAATATAAAAAAGGAAAGAAAAGAGAGGAAAAGAAAATAGAAGGAAAAGGTTCAAATGAGAAATAGAATAAATGAAATAAAGAATGAATGAATAAAACAAAAAGAAGTTTACGAAGGATTAAAACGAAAAAAGTGAAAAATTGAGAGAGAGAGAGAGAGAGAGAGAGAGAGAGAATTTCCACGTCACTCTTAATACAACGCCTGATTAGAATTTAGTGATTTCACGTATGAATAACTGCATTCAGAAACCTCCATTTACTCTCTCTCTCTCTCTCTCTCTCTCTCTCTCTCTCTCTCTCTCTCTCTCTCTCTCTCCATCTAGACCCAACAGAAAACGTAACAAGCAGCACGTAGAAAATGGGATGAAGAGTAAACAAATGAAATGAAAACGGGAAGAAAAGATATTAAAGAAAACGAAGATATAGAGAAGGAAACTAAAAGAAGCGAGAGACAATGCCAAAAGTGGTCCCGAGTTTCATGTTCTTTATTTACCCCAAAAATGTGAAGAAGGAAGGACTGAAATGTTTGATAAGAACACACAGAAGGAGGGAAAGAAAACGTAATGAGAAAAACGTTGAGGCTTGAGGGCCCAAACACACACACACACACACACACACACACACACACACACACACACACACACACACACACACACACACAGCTCTTCATGCATAATAATAATAAAACCACTATAATATATTGTCTTGTATAACACACACACACACACACACACACACACACACACACACACACACACACACACACACACACACACACACACACACACACACACACACACACACACACACACACACACACACACACACACACACACACACACACACACACACACACACACACACAAACGTACACACAGCTCTTCATGCATAATAATAATAAAACCACTATAATATATTGTCTTGTATAACACACACACACACACACACACACACACACACACACACACACACACACACACAGTCATACAAACAGGAACAACAAATAAAAGAAAAAGAAAATCGCCTTGGGTTTACCTTTGAGCAGTGTTGCCAACCTGAACCAACAAAACAAATTAAAGAATCCGAGCACACAGTGATGCCAGATAAAACCTTAAGCCTATGATACTATGAAGGCAAGGTGATGAGTGTTCTTTTTAAGGGAGGCATTTCAAAGGCAGAGAAACAAAACAAACAAGCAAAAAGACTCGCAAGAAGACAGAAGGAGAGACCGCAAATCATCATGGAAATTATACGTGCACTGAAAAAATATATATTCATGTTCGTCTTGCTAAAGCATAAACATAAAACAGGATCATGGAGTACAAGTTGTCAATATTAAAAGCACACAAAAACTAAAAAATAAATAAACGCAGTGATATCAAACAAAAACATGAACCATAGAAACAGAATAAATGTTGCCAGTCACAATAATCACTCAGTTTCAAAAGGTACCGAACAAACGTTGCCATATCAAACTGAAATGGATACACGCTGTTGGCATAGAGACTGATATGGATACACACTGATTGCATAGAATATAAAATGGATGCACACATGTAGGGCTATAAAAAAATCTATTCCCCATATTTTAAAGGACAAACTGAGCTTACACAGAACACCGGAAAAAAGCTAAAACAAAAAAGAAACAAAAAAATCAGAGTGAGTTGGGGTAGGACAGTGTTAGTAAAATAAAATATCCGTGGAATGTAAATTGAAAGGAAAGAATGAAAATTGAAAGGAAAAAGGAAAAGGAGGAATGAGAAGTGAAAGGGAAAAATATGGAAAATTGAAAAGTAGAAGGAAAAATGATAAGGAAGAATGAAAAGTGAAAGAAAAAAAGGAAAATAGGAATGAAAAATTAAAGGAAAAATGAAAAGGAAATTGGAAAGTAGAAATAAAAATAAAAAGGAGGAATGAAAAATGAAAGGAAAAAGGAAAAGGAGAAATGATAAATGAAAGGAAAAATGAAAAAGAAAATTGAAAAGTTGAAAGAAAAATGAAAAGGAAGAATGAGAAGTGAAAGGAAAAAGGAAAAGGAGAAATGATAAAGGAAAGGAAAAATGAAAAGGAAAATTGAAAAATAGAAGTAAAAAGGAAAAGGAAGAATGAAAAATGAAAGGAAAAGGAAAACTGAAGACTGAAAGGAAAAAGGAAAAGGAAGAATGAAAAATGAAAGGAAAAGGGAAAGGGAAACTGAGGAATGAAAGGAAAAGGGAAAAAAAAGAATGCGAAGGAAAAATACAGTATTGCCAAGTCGTGCTATAATATAAAAAGAAAAGTTTGTAGGAGTACGAATAAGCAGTGTTGCCAGTATGAAAACAGTACAAAACAAACGAAATACTTAAAAAGGAAAAAAAATAATAGGTACAATAGATTGCTGCCGCACTAAAATTTAAAAAAAAACGTGAGTAAGCAGTATTGCCAATGATAAATAAATAATACGTATAAAAAAGAATAAGCAGTGTTGCCATACCATTAAAAAGAAAACACGCGAGTAAACAATATTGCCAAAACTAAAATAAAAAAAGAACGAATATAAAGAACTAGACATGCAGTGCTACCATAACAAAGGTATCAGTATTTAAGAAGGGGTGGTTGGGGGTTGGGCTGGGGTGGGGTGGGGGGGGGTCGCAGTGTTACCATTCGTGGCGTCCAGCGTTAATACGGCAAACGAGGGTGAAAATCTGTCTGCGGCTGTGAATTTTTGCGAGCGAGGGTCTGTAACTCCTACGCCCGAGCCTGTAAATGGTGGCTGGACACGGGGCTGCTGGCTGACCTCCCTCCTCTCCCTTCCCTGTCCTCTCCTTCCCTCCCCTTCCTTTCTATTGCCTTCCTCTTGCTTCCTTTTGCTTCCACTCCCTCCAGCTCTCTACCTCTCTCCTCCTGCCCTGTCCTTCCCTTCCCTCCCCTTCCTCCCTCTCTACTCCCTTCCTCTTGCTTTCCTCTGATGTCTACTGCCCTCCACTCCCTTCAGCTTTATCTCTTCCCCTCCCCTTCCTCTCCTCCTCCTTCCCTGTCTTCCCCTTCCCTTCCCTCCCTTTCTACTGCCTCCACTCCCTACAGCTCTCTGCTTTCACCCTCCCATTCCTCTCCTCCTTCTTCCCTGTCCTCTCCTTCCCTCCCCTCCCTCCCTTTATACTGTCTTCCTCTAATTTTCCTCCAATCTCTACTGCTTTCCATTCCCTCCAGCTTTATCCCTTCCCCTCCCCTTCCTCTCCTCCTCCTTCCCTTCCCTCCCTCCCTTTCTATTCCCTTCCTCTTACTTTCCTCCAATCTCCCCTGCCTTCCATTCCTTCCATCTCTCTCCCTTCCCCTTCCCTTCCTCTTCTGCAGCATTTATCTTCCTTACCCACCCTCTCTATCTCCTTTCCCTCCAGACCCATTATCTCCTCTTCCTCCAGCCCCCTCCTCTTCTCATCCCATCTTCATCCTCCACTGTCTTCCTTTTGCTTTCCTCCATTCTATACAGCCTTTCCCCTCAGTCCCCTCACTTCCTATACCTCCATTCCCTTCCCCTTCTCTTCCTCCAGTACCCTATCTTTTCCTTCCCTCTCCTATTGTCTTTATCTTCCTTCTTTTCACTCTCTACTTTCTTTCCCTCCGTATGTCTACTTTTCCTATCATTTTCCATTCTTCCACTCCTGCTTTTCTTTCCTTCCCTCCTCTTTTCCCTGTTTCCCTCCTCTACTTTTCACTTCTTCCTATGTCTTTCCACACTTTTCACATTTCCTTCCCTCTATCTCCCTCTTCTTTCCCTCCAGCCCTCTTTTCTGCCTCGTATCTCCTTACTGCCTCTCTTATCTCCCTTCCTCCGAACACCTTTTTTCTTTCCTTCCCTTTTACTTTCCCTCCTTCTTTCCCTCCCTGCCTGAATGCCTGCCGCTCCCTGCTGTAGGTTAAAGGTGTCGCAGTGTGTGTTAATGGTGGATGTCGCATTGCTCTACGCTTATTGCCGCTCTGCATGACTTTGTATTTGCTTGATATATTAAGTTTTTTTTTTTTTTTTTTTTGGTGGGCTGCTCTTTTTTTTTTTTTTTTGGCTTCTCGTCTCGGTCAAGGTTAAGTTTCCTGTGCATGTCTGTGTTTTTTTTTTTTTTTTGCGTGTGTGTGTGTTTTAAAGTATTTTTTATCTTTTTTATTTATGTTGTTTCCATTGCAAGTCTAATTTTACTCCTTCTGTTTATGATTTGTTTTTGTTTTGTTTTTGATTATTGGTTTATTTAATGTTTTTTCCCATTTTCTTTATCTCCTTTATAAGTTTTTTTTTCGCATATGACTTTGATTTTAATTATTCATGATGATTTATATTTTTTCCTCCTATTTTCTTTATTTTCTTTACAACCTTGCTTTTCTTTACTCGTCCAGGTGCATTATTTTCCCTGTGATTATATATAAATTCATCCGTTTCCATTTTCATTTATTTCCTCTAACTCCAATCGTTCTTATTTAGGGGCAATTTCTCTCTTGTCAAGGTTGTGTCAGTGTCTTATTTTTCTCTCTTGTTCATATAAATTCATCTGCTTTCATTTTCATTTATTTGCTCTAACTTCATTCGTTCTTATTTAGGGGAACTTCTCTCTTGCCAAGGTTGTGTCAGTGTCTATTTTACTTTTCTCTCTTGTTTATATAAATTCATCTGCTTTCATTTTCATTTATCTGTTCTAACTCCTTTCGTTCTTATTTAGGGGAACTTCTTTTTTGTCAAGGTTGTATCAGTGTTTATTCTATTTTTCTCTCTTGTTTATATAAATTCATCTGGTTTCATTTTCATTTATTTTCTCTAACTTCATTCGCTCTTTTTTAGGGGAGCTTCTCTCTTGTCAAGGTACTGTTTATTTTATTTTTCTCTCTTGTTTATATAAATTCATCTGCTTTCATTTTCATTTATTTTCTTTAACTTCATTCGCTCTTTTTAAGGGGGAACTTCTCTCTTGTCAAGGTTGTGTCAGTCTCTATTTACTTTTCTCGCTCGTTTTTTTTATATTATTTTCTTTTACGCAACAAACTCCCGCAGCACAATTGTTTTCCTCGCACATTGTAGCACACTCGTATTATTCTCTCGTTTGTTCGACTTCAATTTGTTTAATTTCGCTTCCGTTACCTCTCTACTTTCCTCATTTAATTCGTTTTACCGTTGTTTTCTCTTACAACACGTGTTTTCTTTCTGTTACTCTTCTTCTTTTCACATCAAGATCAAGTTTATTTTACCTAATTCTCTCCCTTCCGTTATCTCTCTACTTTTCTCGTTTAATTTCTTTCACCGTTGTTTTTCGCTTACTATATTTGTTTTCTTTCTGTTATCCTTCTTCTTTTCACATCAAGATCAAGTTTATTTTACCACATTCTCTCCTTTAATTTTCCTTCCATCATCTCTCTACTTTTCTCATTTAATCTGTGTCACCGCTGATGTTCGCTTACTACACGTGTTTTCTTTCTGTTATTCTTCTTCTTTTCCCATCAAGCTTATTTAATCACATAAACTCCTCTAATTTTCCTTTCGTTTCGCCTTACTGTATTTTCCCCTTCTCTCTTTCTTCGTAACTTTACCTAATCTAATTTTCTTTATGTTTCGCTGTACTGTACTTTCCCCTTCCCTCTATCTTTGTAACTTTCACTAATTTCTTCGTGTGGATCCATTTAATAAGGACTGTTTTAATTATTTACCTCTCCGTTTAATTATTTTGCGTTCTTTCATCATTATTTCGCACTATTTTCCTATGTCTTCCTTTTATAATTTTCTTTAGGTGACATAATATCGTCTCACTCTTATCTTGTGTTGTTTGGAGCTATTTTTTATCACATCATTCCTTTTCCTTATCATTTAATTCTCCTTTTCAATTTTCATTCATATCATCACTCTTATTTCTTTAGTATTTACGTATTCTTCCATTTACACCAACTCTCTACTTTCTCTTCCTCTTCCTCTCCTCCCCCTTCCCTGTTCTCTCCCTTCCCTCCCCTGCCTCCCTTTCTACTCCCTTCCTCTCGCTTTTCTCCATTTTCTACTGCCTTCCATTCCCTCCAGCTCTCTACTTTCTCTTCCTCTTCCTCTCCTCCCCCTTCCCTGTTCTCTCCCTTCCCTTCCCTCCCTCCCTTTCTACTCCCTTCCTCTTGCTCTCCTCCCATCTCTAGCTTTATCCCTTCCCCTCCCCTTGTCTTTTCCTTCAACCTTTATCACACAATTTTCCTTTTATCTTTTTTATTTCCTTCAAATCCCTCCTCGCATCCCTTTCCCCCCTGCCTCTAATCTTCCTCCCTTCCTTCTAATCTCCTCGCTTGTCTATTCTTTCAATCTTCATCACTCAATTTTCCTTTTATTCTTTTACTTCCCTCCAATCCCTCCTCGCATCCCTTTCCCTCCAGTCTCTAATCTTCCTCCCTTCCTTCTAACCTCCACTCACATTCCCTTCTTCTCTCCATCACCTCTTTCCTCTCTCCCACTTCCCTCCCTCATCCATTCCCCTCCTAGCATCCATCTCTCTTCATCTCCCTTCCATCTAACTCTCTTTCACCTCCTCCTACTACTACCTCTCTCTCCCTTGCACTCACAGCTTCACAATAAACCCTCCGAACACTTACAGTACCGGACAAAGCGACAATATTACCGGAAGCATCTCAACGACGTGACCTCCGCTGAAACGGCCGAGTCTCGCTAATTTGAAATGCACGAACCAGAAGGGGAAACGGATGAGGAGGTGTGTGTGTTGTTTGGGTGCATTGAGTGTGTTTTGTTGTGTGGGTTGTTGGTTGTGTTGTGGGGAGGGTAGGAGTATGTATGTGGGGGGGGGGGTTATGAATGTGTGTTTGTGAGTGGATGACTAGATGTGTTTGTGTTTGTGTTTTAGTAATCCGTATTTTTTTTTTGTTTCACTAATTCGTATTTTTTTTTAGGATGGGGTCAAGTTCATAATGTCCAGTGAATAATTCCATCACTAACTTCCGTAAACTTATGAATATCTTTATACTCTTACGATTAATCTATTTACGTATATTTTGTGTGTGTTTTTCTTCCTTCTTTCCTGTGCCTACATTGCTCAAGATTCGATTTCACTGATTTGGGGGTAAAGAACGACAAATAGCAATAGAAAAACGAAGCAATAACATGTGAGTAAATAAACAGATGGTTAGGGTCAGTAAAGATAGATATAGAAATACGTCGACGCGTTGCCATATGAAGAAGCAAAACTAATGACTCTTCTCTCCCTTCTCTTAAACTTTCCTTCTCCTCCTTCCACTGCCTTTCCTGCACTAAATATTTCTTCTTCCCCTTCAACCTCGCATCTTTCACCTCCTCCTCCTCCTCCTCTCTCTTGTATCCCCTCTCCTGCTTTATCCTTTCCTTCATTCCCTCTCCTTGCCGTCTCCCTCCTTTCCCCTTCCCTGTTTATCCCTCACGCCTAGACTTCAACAGATAAACGAAGAAGTGGTATAAGATACATATAAACACGAACATATATACATGGTATTTCCTCACGCGGTCCACTCTTCTGACGTTCTCTGATCATTGTTTACGTCAAAGTTGCAGACACGTAGAATGAATATAGTGTGGAGAACGACGAAATGATGTTTTCTATGCCCTCTCTGGCCTCAATCCTCAGAAGGCTTATGGACCTGATGGAGTGCCTCCTATTGTCCTTAAAAACTGTGCCTCCGTGCTGTCACCCTGCCTGGTCAAACTCTTTCGCCTCTGCCTGTCAACATCTACCTTTCCTTCTTGCTGGAAGTATGCCTTCACACAGCCTGTACCTAAGAAGGGTGACCGCTCCAATCCCTCAAACTACCGTCCTATTGCTTTACTTTCTTGTCTATCTAAAGCTTTTGAATCAATCCTTAACCGTAAGATTCAAAAGCACCTTTCCACTTCTGACCTTCTATCTGATCGCCAGTATGGGTTCCGCAAGGGCGTTCTACTGGTGATCTCCTATCTTAACTGACTCTTGGTCATCCTCTCTTAGCCGTTTCGGTGAAACTTTTGCTATTGCGCTGGACATATCAAAAGCTTTTGATAGGGTCTGGCACAAATCTTTGCTTTCTAAACTACCCTCCTACGGTTTCTATCCTTCTCTCTGTACCTTTATCTCCAGTTTCCTTTCTGACCGTTCTATTTCTGCCGTGGTAGACGGTCACTGTTCTTCCTAAATCTATTAACAGTGGTGTCCCACAGGGTTCTGTCCTATCTCCACTCTTTTCTGTTGTTCATTGATGATCTTCTTTCCAAAACGAACTGTCCTATCCATTCCTACGCCGATGATTCCACTCTGCATTATTCAACTTCTTTTAATAGAAGACCCACCCTTCAGGAACTTAACGACTCAAGGCTGGAGGCTGCAGAACAGCCTCAGACCTTACTATTATTTCCGATTGGGGCAAGAAGAACCTGGTGTCCTTCAACGCCTCAAAACACAGTTTCTCCACCTATCCACTCGACACAATCTTCCAAACAACTATCCCTATTCTTTGACAACACCCAGCTATCACCTTCCTCAACACTAAACATCCTCGGTCTATCCTTAACTCAAAATCTCAACTGGAAACTTCATATCTCATCTCTTACTAAATCAGCTTCCTCGAGGCTGGGCGTTCTGTACCGTCTCCGCCAGTTCTTCTCCCCTGCACAGTTGCTGTCCATATACAGGGGCCTTGTCCGCCCTCGTATGGAGTATGCATCTCATGTGTGGGGGGGCTCCACTCACACAGCTCTTCTGGACAGAGTGGAGGCAAAGGCTCTTCGTCTCATCAGCTCTCCTCCTCATACTGATAGTCTTCTACCTCTTAAATTCCGCAATGTTGCCTCTCTTTCTATCTTCTATCGAGATTTCCATGACTGCTCTTCTGAACTTGCTAACTGCATGCCTCCCCCCCTCCCGCGGCCCCGCTGCACTCGACTTTCTACTCATGCTCATCCCTATACTGTCCAAACCCCTTATGCAAGAGTTAACCAGCATCTTCACTCTTTCATCCCTCACGCTGGTAAACTCTGGAACAATCTTCCTTCATCTGTATTTCTTCCTGCCTACGACTTGAACTCTTTCAAGAGGAGGGTATCAGGACACCTCTCCTCCCGAAACTGACTTATCTTTCGGCCACCTCTTTGGATTCTTTTTAGGAGCAGCGAGTAGCGGGCTTTTTTTTTTTATTAATGTTTACTTTTTTGTGCCCTTGAGCTGTCTCCTTTGCTGTAAAAAAAAAAAAAAAAAAAAAGTAGATAAGATAGAAGAAGACAAGCGGGAAGTTGGAGGGAGTCGGACAGGGAGGGATGGAGAGAGACAGGAGAGAAGAGGAAAGAAAAGGGAAGAAGGAGAAAGAGAAAGGAGGATGGAGGGGCATTGTAGATAGACAGAGAAAGGATGCGAAGAGAATGAAAGTTTGAAAAGGGAAAACAAAGAACTAGTGACATTATTTAAACAGATGCTGAATTACCGCGATTGTCATTTATTTTAGAGTTGCTGAAACGAAGTATGTAGAGAGAGTTTGAAAAAGAAGAAGAATGGGAATATATACAGAGGGGAAACAACAATAAACGAGAGCTATTATTTAAACATATGAGAAAAGAGTGACATTATTCAAACATATGCTGAAGAACTACGATTATCATTCATTTTAGAGTTGCTGAAACGAAGTATGTAAAGTGTGTGGAAAAAAAAGAAAAATAGGAATACATACACAGGGGAAACAACAATAAACGAGAGCTATTATTTAAACATATGAGGGTTTTAACTACACACATAAATAAGGGAGTAAATATAGGGTAAATAGAAGTACCCGAATGTGATGAAGCGAAAAAAAAAGTAGCTCCGGTATAAAAAAGTAAAAGTTAAAGGTGGGGAGTCCATTTGTTAACACTGATACGTACAGAAAGAGAGGAAAAAATAGAGAACCCGGATGTAACGCGATGGGAGAGCAAATGGGTCAGGAAAAAAAGAAGTGAGCAATAAATAAAGGGTCTGATGTTTGTGTGTGTGTGTGTGTGTGTGTGTGTGTGTGTGTGTGTGTGTGTGTGTGTGTGTGTGTGTGTGTGTGTGTGTGTGTGTGTGTGTGTGTGTGTGTGTGTAACCTTTCCCTCCTGCTCTTTCCTTTCCCTTTTTCTCTCCCTTTTCAGTTTTCCTCTCTTTCTCTAGTTTCCCTTCCCTTTTTCCCTCTTTCTTCCAGCTTCCATTCCCAAACCTTCCTTCTCTTCGCATCCTTTCTCTGTTTCTCTACAACTTCCCTCCATTTTCCCTTTTTTTTCCCTTCTTACATTCTCTTTTCCCTTCTCGTCTCTCACTCTCCATCTTTCTCTGTCTGTCTCTTTCCTTCTAACTTTCCGCCTGTCTTCCTCTATCTTGTCTTGTCTCCAAACTTTCTCTCTCTGTCTCCCTCAATCTTACCTACTCTGTTCTACTACCTTCCCATCTGTTTGTCCATTTGTCTGTCTGTCTGTTACAAGAAGTCTGCGGGAGGCCACTTAACCTATACACCTATACAGGGAAGTCCATGATACCCAATCACCGCTTATCACTACCAATCCTCCCAATCCATGCATACACAGGTGAACAGCGTGTGTGTGTGTCTGTGTGTGTGTGTATAAAAGGCAACAAAAAACACCCTAACTCGTGTCACACTGCAACAAACTAATTGACTTAATAGATAACGCGTCCACAGTAAAAAAAATTAGGGCGAATGTAAATACACACACACGCACACACACGCACACACACACACGGGCGAATGACCTGAGCAGATGCGGGGTGAAAAAAAAAGGAACAAATAATAAAACTACGAATATGCGATTAACTAAATGGTTTAAAACGTGTGCTGACGCTGGAGCTGAATGCTAATGGCTGATGACAAATAAAAAAAAAATGGAATAATTAACTTAAAGAGTTTTCTACGTGATTCAAAAATATACAGGACTGTTCAAAATCATTAGGTCTATATATTAAAAAATGTAAAATAAATAATACACGTGAAAGCTCTAATCCATTCTTCTTCACAAACTTTCTAACATAAACTTTACCGATAATATAATAGGAAAATACAAAGATATCATCCAACCCTTGAAGTTATGTATAAAAAAAAGTATTACATAACATACAACAATAACTCCTGTATATTTTGTGGCACTGACATTTCTTTACTAAACTTTTAACATAAACTTTACCGACAATGTAATAAGAAAATACAAAGAAAAACAACACCAAAATGTTTGTATAAGAAACTACCACATAACATACTACAATAATTCCGGTATTTCCTGTAGCACTCACCTTTATTAGAATTTCAGGAAAAAAACTAATTTATCTGTATATCTATCTATCTCAGGAGCAGCATCTATCTTTAGGAGCAGCAAATACGGGCTTGTTTTTATTATTGTTTCCTTTTTTTTGTGCCCTTGAGCTGTCTCCTTTGTTGTAAAAAAAATCTATCTATCTATCTACCTATCTCTCTACCTCTCTTATCCACTTCATTCCTTATTTTTCTTTCTCCTTTACTTTTCTACAACATTATTCCTCCATCCTTCTCTCCCTCCTCCCCCCTCTTCACCTTTCCTCCCTTTTCTTTCCCTAAATCTTCATGTTACCAAGAGCGACATCCGTTAGCCTTGGTCTCCGATATATTTCTTTCCTCCATAAATCTCTCTCTCTCTCTCTCTCTCTCTCTCTCTCTCTCTCTCTCTCTCTCTCTCTCTCTCTCTCTCTCTCTCTCTCTCTCTCTCTCTCTCTCTCTCTCTCTCTCTCTCTCTCTCTCTCTCTCTCTCTCTCTCTCTCTCTCTCTCTCTCGCATTGATTTATAGATATTTTTTTCTTCTTCTTTTTTCGGTGTTTTTATTCAGTAACGTAAAGAAAATGTGATATACGTTCATTTCCCGTTTTCTCTTTCGAAGCTATTTATTTATCTATTTATTTATCTATATTTGTTTATTTATCTATTTATTTTGAGTGTGTTTGTGTTTGCATGTGTGTGTATGTGTATGTGTATTTCTCGTCCTCTCTTTCGTATTTATTTAGTGAATGTCCATATATGTGTTTGTGCGTATGTATGTAAGTAGATTCAAAAGGTTCTTATATTCTTGCTTAGTTTATTTCCTTTATTCCTTTGTTAATTAAGTAAAGAGAAGTGAGGGGTTATAAGCAACATTCAGATTATCGTACTCACTACATCGTATTTATCGGTTTTTGACGCTAAACGATCACAATATGACATCAATAATTAACCACTTTAACGATAACTATAAATTAATCCAGTTATTGAGCCCCAGGAGACAGTTTTGGGGTCGGAAGTCGGTAATTATAAGACGCAGTGTACGACGATCTGGCCGCTTTGATTATAAGGTGTCCAATGCTTTTCTATATACGATTAAGGAGGGAGTCTAATGATTCAATCTACCAAAAAAATAATGACAAAAAGTATAGATGTAAAAGAATAAGATGAAGTGAAAAATTTAATGAAAACTAGAATAAGAATAAGGATAATAAGTATGAGACTGAAGGGTTGTAAGGTGTATTGCTTTTTATATACGATTAAGGAGGGAGTTTAATTTTTCAATATACCAACAAAATAATAGCAAAAAAGTATATATGTAAAAGAATAAGATGAAGTGAAAAATTGAATGAAAACTAGAATAAGAATAAGGATAATAAGTATGAGACTAAAGGGTTATAAGGTGTATTGCTTTTTATATACGATTAAGGAGGGAGTCTAATGATTCAATCTACCAAAAAAATAATAACAAAAAAGTATATGTGTAAAAGAATAACATGAAGTGAAAAATGAATGAAAACTGGAAAAAGCATAAGAATAATAAGCATAAGACTAATGGAAACAGATAAATTGGAAAAATAATAGTGACGAAATGGAAAATAAATGAGAATGGAACACCAATAGAGTTGAAAATAATAAGAAAATAGTGAAATCATATAAAAGGTCCGTCTATCGTGTATTTATAAGGACCAAGAAGGCGAAAAACAACATGAACAAAAATAGAAATAATAATACGAATAATTACAATGAAAAGTCGAAAGGAAATATAAATAGTCCATCCACCAAATCATTTTCTTTTCTTTTCTTTTCTTTTTTTCTATTTCTTCGTTGCCATTTTATATTCATGACCGCTGCGACTCTCTCTCTCTCTCTCTCTCTCTCTCTCTCTCTCTCTCTCTCTCTCTCTCTCTCTCTCTCTCTCTCTCTCTCTCTCTCTCTCTCTCTCTCTCTCTCTCTCTCTCTCTCTCTCTCTCTCTCTCTCTCTCTTTTACCTTCGTCCATCCTCTTTATGAAATACCTTTAAACTCTCTCTCTCTCTCTCTCTCTCTCTCTCTCTCTCTCTCTCTCTCTCTCTCTCTCTCTCTCTCTCTCTCTCTCTCTCTCTCTCTCTCTCTCTCTCTCTCTCTCTCTCTCTCTCACCGTGTCTTCCTCTTCCTCTGTGACCAATCCTTTCAAATCCATTAATTCTCCCTTTCCTTGCCCTTTCTCCTTTCTCTTCCCTCCTCTCCTCCCCTCCCTTCTCTTCCCTTCCTTCCTCTCCTCCCCTCACAGCCTAATCCTTCACTCCTTCCCTTGCCTTCTCCTCTCCTCTTCTCTCCTTTCCTCTTGCCTCTGCTGGTAACCAATAAGCGGACGAGGAAAGTAAGAGGACAAGGAGGAGCAGGAGAAGAAGGAGGAGGAGGAGAAACAGAGAGAGGAAGAGATTCTATCGCTCCTTAAATTGTGGGAGAAATGCTTGCAAGGGTCAGAGCTAGAGAGAGAGAGAGAGAGAGAGAGAGAGAGAGAGAGCCTGCTCCCTACCAGCAAGCGGTGCACGCCCCGCCCTACCCATCCTGGCCTCATCCCCCGCACACTCCCCTTCCGCTGATCCGATAAGGCGATACGGACACCAGCGGCCTCAAGATTCTGTCCGCCAACGTACGAGGCTTTAGGACCAACATCGGGGAGCTGACACACGCCTTCGTCCTCAGGCACCACATCGACATAGTGGTGACAGTGGAGACCTTCCTGGACGACACATGTGCCACCACCTGTGATAAGATCCCCGGGTACTCGCACTGGGCCAGACGAGACCGCCACACAGGACAGGGGGGAGGCATTGCTGTTTGCCACCGAAACGGCCTGCAGATGGACGCCCTCACCACAGACACTCCCCTGGAAATGGAGATGATGTTCCTCCGCATCATTCTCGAGGACAGGAGCGCTCTGCTACTCTGTGCCATGTACCGGCCACAGTGGCAAGGCAGCGCCCCCCTCACCTACCTCACAGAGCACCTGGACGACCTTATGGCTGCCCACAGCTGTCAGTACGCGATGGTTGTGGGCGACCTAAATCAACACCTGGTGGCGAGGGCCTTCACCGAGCTCACAGCGGTGCATGGATTGCACAACCATGTTGAGTTCCCGACACATCAGCGAGGAGGCTCCCTGGACCCTGTGCTCACAGACCTGCCGAGTGACTGCGTGCTGTGCTGCCCACTAGACCGTGTGGGCAGTTCCGACCACAATGCCATACTCACCACCATCAGCCTGGCCCCAGCGCGTGAAGAGGAACACCAGCGAGTCATCTGGCTGTGGGACCGCGCGGACTGGACGGCTGCAAGGCAGGCCCTGGCAGCGACTGCTTGGGGCACAGTCCTTAACGGTGACCCACAACATGACGTCTCCGCCCTCACCACTGTCCTCAATACCGTCCAGCAGCAACACGTCCCCCACCGCACCTACTCATCCAGCCCAAAAGACCAGCCTTGGTTCGGGTACAGGTGCCGTATTGCAGCCGAAAGGAAATACAAGGCTTGGACAAGATATAAAAGACACCCCACGCAGGAAAATAAGGCCCAACACAGACGAGCCTGCAAAAAATATGACGAGGACAGCAAAGTGGGCAAAAGAAAGGTGGGACGCCGACAGGAGGAGAAAGCTGTCCTCTAACCAAACCGACCCGAAACAGTGGTGGGGGCTGGTGAAGGAACAACAAGGCCATACCCCCCAGGAACGTATCCCGCCCCTGAGGAAACCTGACGGAGACCTGGCCATCACCAGCCGGGAAAAGGTTGACCTGCCGGCCTGTCACTTCAGTCAAAGATGACAACCCAGGAGCCAGACAGGCAGCCGCCCTCCCCAACTCATCGCCTCAAGACTAGAGAATGTGCTAATCTCTGAGGACGCTGTCAGGAGACATCTGAGGGCGTCAACACCAGGAAGGCGCCAGGCCCTGACAGCGTGAGTCCATACTTACTGCGGCGATGCTCCGATGAGCTCACCAGCCCCCTCGCCCAGATCTTCCGGCGATGCCTGCAGAGCGGGGGTGTGGCCTGCACAGTGGAAGGAGGCCAGAGTCACACCCGTACACAAGAAAAAATCCAGGTCCGAGCCAGGCAATTACAGGCCAATATCACTCCTCCCAATCATCAGCAAGATATTTGAGAGGATCATCGAACAATTGACATCCGTCCTCGAGGAAATCCACCTGCAGTCACCGAAGCAGTTTGGTTTTCGGAAGGGCCACTCTACCTCAGACCTCCTCCTTCTCCTCTCAAAGTCCTGGCATGACGCCCTTGATGACAGCCACCCCTCTATCGTGATTACCCTGGATATAGCTGGCGCGTTCGACTCCGTTTGGCACCGCGGTCTGACGGCGAAGCTACAGCAACTAGGCATCACGGGGACCTGCTGCGCCTGCTCTCAAACTACCTGTTAGGCAGGAGCCTCCACGTAGCAGTCAACGGAAGCACCTCGACCAGCTTCCCGGTGGAGGCCTCCGTTCCACAGGGTCCGTCCTTGGACCTATTCTGTGGAACATATACTTTAACGACCTCCTGCAAACCATCCCGGCAGCAAGCGCTTACGCCGACGACTGCACCCTCTCCAGAACATACAAGAGGAGGAAGCCCAGGACGTGATAGAGTCCGTCAACAGACAGTTAGCAGACATAATGGCCTGGGGAAAGAGGTAACAAGTCAGGTTTGCCCCTGACAAAACAGGCCATGGTAATATCACGTTCTCGGGAGGACGCGAGGCAACTCCACGGCAGACTGAGATTCTGGAATGACACCATCCCTCTGCAGTCCAGCGTCGACATCCTGGGCGTGGAGGTGGACTCCCAGCTGCGGTTTGACCGTCACCTTGAAAGGGTGGCGCAAAAAGCCTCCCAGAAGGTGAACCTCCTGCGCCGCATGAAGAACCTCCTCGATGCTGAAGGCCTGAACACCCTCTATAAGGCACAAGTCCGTCCAGTGATGGAGTATGCACCGCTCACCTGGATGGCCAGCGCCCGCTGCCACCTCAACCTGCTAGACAAGGTGCAGAGGAGGGCTGAACGCCTCATCAACGGCACCCAGCACCACCGACCGAGCCAGTGGGAGACACAGCGACAACAACAACAACAACAACACCCACACGAAGGAAGGGCAAGACCAGCCACGAACCAGCTGAATAGCCTGGAGCACCGTCGCCGCGTCGCTGCCTGACGGTGCTACCTAAGGCACAAGTGGGCCTAGTGCCCCACCTGACGGACCTGAGGGCTACCTGGAGGAGGTCTGAGCGCAGCACGAGAACGGTGCTGAGCAACGCCTCCCTCCTGGAAGTGCCAATGGCCCGCTCCAGCACCCACCAACGTGCCTTCTCCATCGCAGCGGTGGTGTGGTGGAACAACCTCACTGCTGATGTGGATGTGACACAACTGTCCACTCAACAGATGAAGGTTGCGTCCCACAGGTGGCTACTCCTACACCCACCGTAAATATGTATATATATAATTGTATAATATATTGTATAATAATTGTATAATATAATCGGCAGAAGCTTTTAAATAGCTCCCCAACGGTCGGGGGAACTTTAGCATAGACAAATAATACTGCCATGTACTAATGTACTGAACACGTTTAAATAAAAAAAAAAAAAGAGAACTTCTGATCCTGTCGTATTTTTTTTTCTTTTACTTTCATAGATATTTTGGTTCCTGGAGTTTGGGATTAGTAATGTTTGTTTGTTTGTTTGTTTATGTGTGTGTGTGTGTGTGTGTGTGTGTGTGTGTGTGTGTGTGTGTGTGTGTGTGTGTTCAATTGATCATTAAAGCATTCCTCGGTTAGCCTCTCCCTTTGTCCATCTCTCTCTCTCTCTCTCTCTCTCTCTCTCTCTCTCTCTCTCTCTCTCTCTCTCTCTCTCTCTCTCTCTCTCTCTCTCTCTCTCTCTCTCTCTCTCTCTCTCTCTCTCTCTCGCTGTATTATCTATCAATTTATTTATCCATTTCTTTCTATCTATGCACCTATCTGTATCTATCCTTATTTATATATCTATCTGTGAACTTTCTACATAGTTTTATTCTCCTTCTTTCGTGCCTGTAAGTGAATTAGGAATACAGTAGATGAATAAATGTATTTATTATTTATCATTGTACTGAATTATCATTTTCATATTAAATTACTATACAAAGGTAGACTTTAATAATAATAACGGTAAAAAAATGCTGATTCAAATGACAAACTCATACTAAAATATTAAGCGAACTTTTATCAGAAAATATGTTAACGTAAAACATGCAAATGTCATTATCGGAAAAAAAAATGTATATATATGCTGACTTTGAAAGGTGACACTTATGAGTTATGACCCTGAACTTTTAATCAACGGCGA
The DNA here is from genome assembly GCF_024679095.1 of Eriocheir sinensis. Lineage (NCBI taxonomy): Eukaryota > Metazoa > Arthropoda > Malacostraca > Decapoda > Varunidae > Eriocheir > Eriocheir sinensis. Next base: position 5,385,680 of record NC_066538.1, read on the forward strand.
TATGAAAGTGGCCGTTATGAATGGACGGTAGTTCAATGTCAAGGTCACCTGAGGACGTGTTGAGAACCTGTCTGTAAACTTTCACTTATTCATTTTAAAGCGTCAACTGCGCGCTGTGTGACCTTGGATAAAATAGAGAAAAGAAGAAAGGATTTAGAACACAAGTTTATCCCTCGTCGGTGCAATTTATCTATACAAATACAAAATCAGACCAACAAACAAAAATAAGTCTTGAAAGAACAAAAACAGCGAAAACTAAAATACAAAGTCAGACCAACAAACAAAAATAAGTCTTGAAAGAACAAAAACAGCGAAAACTAAAATACAAAGTCAGACCAACAAACAAAAATAAGTCTTAAATGAACAAAAACAGCGAAAACTATCATAAGCGGCATAAATTGTACTAAGTGTGTTATTTCCCGCCACAAACTCAACGGCCAATGTGACAGAAATGAGCACTAAGGTCATGCGCAGCTTCAATATATGCCCCAAATTTTCCTTAAGTGCGTCGCTTCAATACAAATAAGACAAAAAAGATAGGTCCAAAATAAATAAAAAAAATGCATACCGTCAACACCCAATGTGACAGAGATGAGCGCTTAGGCCATGCGCAGCTTTAACATATGCCCCAAATTTTGCTGTTAAGTGCGTCGTTTCAATACAAGTAAGACATCAAAAAGATACCCCGAAAAAACAATTCATACCCTCATTTTTTTTTACAACAAAGGAGACAGCTCGAGGGCACAAAAAAAGAAAACAATAATAAAAAAAGCCCGCTACTCGCTGCTCCTAAAAAGAATCCAAAGAGGTGGCCGAGGAGGAGATACTCACAAACATGTCCAGCGAAAACAAAACAGGAATAACATTTAACTTTTTCTATCGTGATTCTCGTATATATTCAAGTGGTTTCCTTTAAACAAACCAGGTAAGAAAGATGAATGAGTAACTGACTGATAGCTTGACTGATTGAGTGTTCCATTATGTCACCCTAATGGCCATATAGCGCTAAAAAAAATGAAAAAAGATTGAGCATTATTTACCTTTCTGTAGTGTGGGCGCGTCGGGGTGGTGGTGGTGGTGGTGGAGGGCGGAGGGTCACATTAAGAGCTCAGTGGGGGTTCAGCCCATCGCTCCCCGCCTGACCTGTGTCTTTGGCAGGAGCTCGACGGCTTACTTGCGACAGTCCCCATGTGACTCCCCGGCCCCCCACCACCCGCCACACACGCACCGACACACAGACTTGCACTTGATCAACTGTGAGGGAAAGAGCGGAAAATGCAAATATTAGAACTCGGCACAAAATTTAACGGAGAGTAACAAAATTAATGAAAAATGTAAATACTTGCAATAAAACAGTTACTTTTCGATTAACTTTGGAAGGAAAAATGAAAAATTGAAAGACTAGCTGGGAACAGAATGCACATGTTTAGACGAACTGTCAGAAGAATAAATAAATAAAAAATGTAATTATTATTTTGATATGGAAAAGGGAAGGAAGAGAAGGAGGAGAATAGAGAGAGGAAGAGATTCTATCGCTCTCTAAATTGTGGGAGAAATGCTTGCAAGGGTCAGGGGGAGAGAGAGAGAGAGAGAGAGAGCAACAGAACACACTTATTTTGAGAAACTGAGAGAAAAGGAATGAAAAATGTAGATAATGGCCACAGAAGGCAATTAAATCGACGAACTGTGGAAGAATGAAAAATGAAAATACTCGCTAGCAACACATTTTTTGGAACTGAAAAAAAAAGGAGATGTAAGATGTAGCAATAGAACAAAGAGATGAAAACTATATCGTATTCCGCGGCTGTTCCAAGAAAGGTGGTGAAAAAGAGGAAGATGAAGGAAAACCAACCAGGAATTTTGGCTGTGGAATAAGAAATGTTGTTGATACATCCATTAACAGAGAGCACTGAGGAGAATAAGAAAATATATTAGACAATGCTGTTTCAATAAAGATTTCTAAACACTGGAAGGGGAATACAAATCAACATGGAAAAAAAAAAAATCCTCGTATAATTGATAATATAGCATTGGAAATAATAGAGATAAAGAAAGGAAGTAAACGGAGGAAAGGAGAAAAAATGTCTACTAATTAAACCGTATTCTTCCTTTAGAAAATAATAATAAAAAGAGGGATAGCAGAAAATGTAAAAGTCTGACCACCTTTATTCAGCTCCACTCCTAAAACAATGAACAATTACATTAACGAAGAAAATAAGTAAAAAGAAGACAAAAGTAAAACAAATATCCTCTATTGAACATCAGAAATAACAAAGATGAGGAAAACGAGGCGAACGAAATTAAACAACTCCAGCATTATGGCCTAAACGAATACTAAAGGAAACGAAGAAAAATAACATTGAAGAAGAAAATCAATAAAAGAAGAATATCGTAAACAGAATACCCTCTAAACTACACCATCAGAAATAACAAAGATTTAACAACTACCTCTGCACTGTAAAATCAATAACAACACTGAGAAAAACGAAGCAGAGGAAATGAAACTCAGTCCGACATTGAAGTACCTCTGCACTTTCAATTCAATAACAACACTGACTAAGGAAAACGTAGCAGAGGAAACGAAACTGAATCCAACATTATAACCTGAACAAGTACCTCTGCCTGACTGACTATTCGGAGAGACTATTAAGAGAGGGAAGGGCAGGAGAGCCGGGCGAGCGAGCGAGCGATTTCCAGAGCCCGCTGCGGAAGTCGAGTGGGTAAGCGCTGCGTGTCGGCGGGGGAAAGAGTGTACGATTTGATCCAATTACAGACGCTCCGGCCCATTCAGCGCCTTGAAAGCCCCCTCGAGAGCCCGGCAATTGAAGGCACGATAAAATTGCCTCAAACCTTATAGCGTGCGAACAAAGTCTCGTCACGTCATCAGGTGCGCTTGTCGGTATGTGGCGCAGGTAATGACGCACGCACGCACACACTCTCACACTCACACGCACACACACACACGCACACACACAAGCACCCCCCCCATTCCCCCATCCCTCCACTCACATGCAGGATACGTTTAACAAATTCCAGGAAAACGAAATCTCAGTAAGCGAGTTTTTTCTTCTTCTATTTTGCTCGTGAGTGAGAAAGGAAAAAAAAGGGATGAAGAAAGGAAAAAAAGCAACATTTTCTAGGTCTTTCATTTCAAGGTGATGGTGGTGATGGTGGTGGTGGTGGTGGTGGTGATTTATGTGATGTTATGTTACCTGGTAGTGACGCTAATTGGAAAGAAGAATGGGTACGGAATGGAACTATTTTTTTCTCCTTCTCTTCCTCCTCCTCCTCCTTAATCATCATATTCTTACACTTTACTTCCTCTTGAGCTTCATATTTTGCGTTTTCCCTTTTGTTTACTACCCTTGATTACTCTTTCCTTCTCTTCCTACATCTCGTATTATGATTGCTTCATTTTCTTCTTATTCTTATTTCTCCTTCTCTCTTTCTCCTCTCCCCTGACTTCTACTCATAACATAATCATTCATATTTATCTTCTTTTCTTCTTATTCTTCATCGTCATCCTCCTCTCCCCTTTCCCACTACTTCTCTTCAAACCTTCTCTTCTTTATATATAGGCGGTGGCCGAAGTGATAGCGTACTGGACCCACATTCGCCGCGTGATGGACGACGCGGGTTCGAATCCTCACGCTACCACTCGGATTTTTCGGTCACCGCCGAGTGGCTTAAAACTACCCACATGCTGTCCTGAAGACCACCCATCAACCCGGACTCTAGAGGAAGCCGTCCAAGCGAATCAAGTACGAGTTCCGGGGGCAGCATGAGCCAATGCAAGATGGCGCCACTATAAACACTCGCCTGCGCCAGAACAGGCTGGGCCGACCATCAGGCCCCACCTGGAAAACTTGGGCCGACCATAAGGCACCACCTGTCAGATGCCTACCGGCGCAATAGGCAACAACGAAAAAAAAAAATATATATATATATATATATATATATATATATATATATATATATATATATATATATATATTACTCATTTTTTTCACCCTCCTGCTCCTCCTTTTCTTTCTCCTTTCCCTCATAAAATACTTTAGTTTCTGCGATCACTTTCACTGCTCGTCCTCAGCAGCGCCGCAACTGGTAAACCACGCGTGCTAATCACTCACTCACACCTGGCAAATACCTTGGTCCGGGCGTGTCTGACAGGTGCCCCGAAGCTTACTTGGCCACTCCCTTCCAACCTTTGTCTTACCTGTTCTGACCTTTGTCTCACCAATTACCTCGTTCCACCTAAGGGCCGAAAGTTGTACATACCTGTAAATCTTTCACTCCTTCACCTTTACTTTCTCTTTACCTTGGCTCGACCTGATGAATTATTCTGATGCAGGGAAATGATAAGAAATGGAATACGGATGAAAATGTATTATGAGTAGAGGTCGATGGGGAAGGAAAAAGAGGAATAGGAGGAGGAGGAGGAGGAAAAAGGATAAAAAGAAAAGAATATAAAGAGAGAAATAGTGAAATGATAGTAATTGGAAAGTTTTGAGGTGGTGAAATGGGTTCAGAATAGTTGATTTTGGAGGAATGAAGAAAGTGAATAGGAGAAGGAGGATGAAAAAGAATAAGAAGAAAAGAATATAAAGAGAGAAATAGTGAAATGATAGATAATTGGGAGTTTTGAGGTGGTGAGATGGGTCCAGAATAGTTGATTTTGGAGGAATGAAGAAAGTGTTTTGTGTGGAGAAGTTGAAGGGGAAGGAGAAAGAGGAATAGGAGAAGGAGGATGCAAAGGAATAAGAAGAAAAAGAATGTAAATAGGGAGATTGTGAAACGGTAGATAATTGCAAAGTAGTTAAGTAGTGAGACACATTCAGAATAGTTGATTTTGGAAGAGGGAAGAAAGTTGTTTTGTGTGGAGAAGTCGAAGGGTAAGGAGAAAGGAATAGGAGGAGGAGGATGCAAAGGAATAAGAAGAAAAAGAATGTAAATAGGCAGATTGTGATATGATAGATAGAGAATAGTTCAGAATACTTGATTTTGGAGGAATGAAGAAAGCTGTTTTGTGTGGAGAAGTCGAATGGGAAGAAGAAAGAGGAATAGGAGAAGGAGGAGGAAAAAAAAGGATAGGAAGAAAAAGAACATAAACAGCAAGATAGCGAAATGTTAGATAATTGCACACTTGTCAAGGAGGGAAATGCGTTCACAGTAGTTGTTTTGTGACGTGTTGTAATTTCCCTTGTCGCAATTTGATAAAAGTGTAGGTTTGCTGATGAACCCTTCCGAGGCAGATCATTCATTTGATGCTCAGTAAGTAATTCAAAACAAGTGAATTATTAGTATATGAAATCAAGGCTGTGCTAATTATGTAAGTTTTCCCGAGTCTTTCCTTCGCCTCATTTACCATTCTTGATAATTCTGTATACACCAAATAAGAAATGATTATGATATTTCGAGGCAGTCGATAAGGTACTTAATTTCAGGGGATTTCATAGGTAGGTAACTTTATATTAGATCATCAAGTTAATTCCAGAGAAGATCATTGATTCGTCCGGAAATTCGACGTACGTAAAATCGTTGTGGGTAATTTCTAAGTAGTGGATATACGAAGCAATTTTATCAGAGTTGAATCAGAGGAAAATGTTAACGTAGATGCCAACGGTAAAGTTCACTCATTTGTGGAGTGAAAATGTCAAGGCGATAGTGTTCTGAGATAATTTCGAATAGTAGTGGATCTCGTAATTAATTTTAGAGTTGATTTGTAAAGTCATTTCTGAGTGGATTTGTACGGTGACTCAGGAGAGGTGCTTTGATATGTCTGAAAAAAATAGAAAAATGGTAAGAGGTCGAACGAAATTTTTTGGCAGAGGATATAGAAAAGATGACTTGTAAGATCATTTCAGAGGAGATTTATAAGATGATTTGCAACAGGTAAAGTTCTAGCGTAGCCTTAAAATAATAAAGATGAGAAGTAATGCTCCAAATATAGATTCTCAAGATAATATCAATGTAGAAACAAGTACATTTTTTTTCAGGAACAGATTTTTAAGTTAGTTCCAGAGTACATATGTCTGATAATTTCAAAAAAGTGATGTTAGGAATAAGTTTGGAGTAGAAGCTAAGCAATTTGATAGTCAGCAAGGACATGTCGTGATATACTTGAAAGGAAAGTTATCGAGAGGCGGCTGATTTCTGAGTTAATTTGAGTGTTGTGAAGTTTTCGAGTGATTTCCGAGTACACGATTCCTCGGGTAATTTGAAATGTCTGGACCTGCGAGGCAATTTAAGCGTCAGTCATTCCGGAGTGGAGCATCATCGACCAGTCATTTTCTTTAACCTTCTCTTTCGAAACACCGACATGTGCATAGACAAGTGATAACAGACGTGGACAGGGTGAAAGGTAGAAAAAAATTGAGGTTGTGAGGAATAAAAAAAACTGTTCAGAAATACGAGTGCACAGTAAGGAGAAAAAGAGAAGAAAGAGAGTGAAGAGGTGAAAGGTGAAAGGGTAAAAAGTAGACTAAATTGAGATTGTGAGGAATAATACATACTGTTCAGAAATACGAGTGCATAGTAAGGAGAGAAAAAAGAGAGAAGAAAGAGGAGAGAAAGTGTGCTTTTGAAGTACAGGAATAATTCTCAGTAATATGAACGATGGATAAGAAGGAGAAAAAGGAGAAGAAAACAGCGATTATATAAGATAGGAATACTGCTCAGGCATACGAGTGCAGGGGAATGGAAAGAGGAGGAAGAGAAACGGGAGAAAATGGATAGGAAGGTGATTGTATAATGTATAAGTCATGCGAGAACAGAGTGTGAAGAAGAAGAAGACGAAAGAAGCGAAATAGGGTGGCACTTAGGGAAAAGATGGACTGTTCAGGCATACGAGAGTGCAAAGTGAAAAGAAAACGGAGAAGAATGAGGGAAAAATGGTAGTTGCAATATATAAGGTCCAGTTGCATTAGCCCATACGAGTGCAGCATAAGGTGAAAAGGAGGTGAGAGAGAGAAGAAAAATGTTGATTGTAAGGTATAAGAGTACTGATAAGTCGTACGAGTGCAGAATAAAGGGAGAATGTGGAGAAATAGAAGAAGGGTAGTTGAAGGGTATAGGAGTTACACTGGACAGGTAATTTTGCTTGAGTTCGTTTTGCTCAGACATACCAGAACAGAATGAGGAGAAATAGAAGAAGAAAAAGGGTAGTTGAAGGGTATAGGGGTTACACTGGACAGGTAATTTTTCTTGAGTTCGTTTTCCTCAGACATACCAGAACAGAATAAGGAGAAATAGGAGACACAGCAGGGGAAGGAGGAGGACGAGGAGGAGGAGGAGGAGGAGGACGAGTCGTAATCTTCCTAATCTTCCTCGGAACGCGTACCCAAATGTGAGAAATCGCGATTGAAATTCAACGTCATTTAAACGCTACGTCCAATTACGCAGCTGCCAGTCACTGGAATCTAGCACTAGACTGTTTTGTTTACCTTCAATGTTCTTTTCGTAATGTCACCTTTTGTTAACCGTTGTGGCATTGTTACTCTTCATTGTTACTCTTAAATGTTACTGTTAATTGTTACTCTTCATTGTTACTCTTCATTGTTACTCTTCATTGTTACTCTTCATTGTTACTCTTCATTGTTACTCTTCATTGTTACTCTACATTGTTACTCTTCATTGTTACTCTTCATTGTTACTCTTCATTGTTACTCTTCATTGTTACTCTTCATTGTTACTCTTCATTGTTACTCTCTATTGTTACTCTACATTGTTACCCTTCATTGTTACTCCTCATCCTCTTGATACTCTCCTCTTGTTATAGCACAGTTTTATCTCGTTATTCCACCCCCTCGTTCATTACTCTTGTTACATGTATTTTTTTTTTTTTACTGCAACGGAAGCAGCTCAAGGGCAAAACACAAACAAAAAACATAATAAAGCCCGCTAGGCGCTGCTCTAATGAAAGAAAATGGAGCGAGTGGCCAGAAGAGAGGTCAGTTTTGTGTATATTAATAATTCGAAAGGATTACAATATTTTCCACTTAATGCTTTGGTGAAGTTGACTAAATCATCCACTTTTACAAATGGTAATTAGTTAATCGCTTTTTTTCTTGCTTTCCTCGCTGATCCACGCTTTTCTTCCCGCCACTTAATCTCACTATTCTTTCCTTGCTAATTATATATTCTTGTAAATCAAATACGTTTAGGAACAATTGTTATCATAAAAAAATAAACATCCCAAGAGACACACACGCACACAAACAAACATTTTTTTTATAGACATCACATTCACTCACCATCTGTTTAGTCTGTACACACACACACACACACACACACACACACACACACACACACACACACAAACACACACACACACGGCCCGGTAGCTCATTGGATAGAGCATCTGGCTCACGACCAGAAGGACCGGGATTTGATTCTTCAGCCGGGTGAAGATAAGTTGGGTTTATCTTCTTTCACGTGTAGCCCCTGTTCACCTTGCAGTGAGTAGGTACGCGAAATCAGGCAAGGAGTTGTGACCTCGTTGTCGCGGTGTGTTGTGTGTGAGTGGTCTCAGTCCTACCCAAAGATCGGTACTATGAGCTCTGTGCTCTTCCGTAGGGGAACGGCTGGCTGTCTCGAGAGAGACGCGCAGCAGACCAAGAGGTGAATTACACACACAAACACACACACACACACACACACACACACCTACTTCCCCCCCCACCCCCCACCCCCACACACACACATCTACCGCCCCACAATCCCTCCCCCACAAGTGGGTACACTACTGGACACACCTGTCTTAATTACTCCCCCTAACGAAGACGGACAATGACCTGCGAAACGAAGTCAAGAAGAATCGCCAGTCAAATGTAACTCTAAGGGAAGATATAGTGACAAGGAAGACGGGAAGGAAGTTTTTTTTTGTTTGTTTGTTTTTTGGGTGCTTGAGATCACTTCGTATTTTCGTATGTATTACTATTATTACTATTATTATCATTGATATTATTATTATCATTATTATTATTTTTTAGTGAGATATTGTGTTAGTTGTTTAAGTAACGAGAAAAAAAGAAAAAAATATCTTGCTGAAAAAAAAACGAAAACAAAACTGGAAATATGCCGTTTTTGTTCTTTTTTAAGTGTAAGTTGAAGGAAGAAATGGAAACAAGTGGAAGGGTGAAGGAAATAAGAATAATTATCCATTCTCTCTCTCTCTCTCTCTCTCTCTCTCTCTCTCTCTCTCTCTCTCTCTCTCTCTCTCTCTCTCTCTCTCTCTCTCTCTCTCTCTCTCTCTCTCTCTCTCTCTCTCTCTCTCTCTCCAGCGCACGCCTGTTCTTTAATTATCTATGAAACCAGAGAGCTTAAAACTGCTTAATATGACTTCAATTTTCAAGCTCGCCACTTTTAACATTTTTCCTTTCTCTAATTCAGATTCTCGGGTTTAATTTATCCTTCCGTTCCTTTCCTTAATGCGGGGAAATTCATGTCCTATCTCATTCCTCGACCTTATGATTTTACTTTCCTTTCTCTCTGTAATTCCGTCGAGGGTAACAAGATATCCTCTCATTAGCAAGCATCGAATAGCCTCTTGGATATGAAACAGCTTTAATCAAACGCGGCTTTTTAATGGACTCTCGTATTCCGCCTCTTTATTTCTTATTTCCAGTTGCTGTTTTCTTGTTGGCTGTCCGTCTGACCTTCATAACTGCACGTGTCCCAATCTCGCTTCTTACTGATAACGTCTGTACGAAGCTCAAGGGCGTTCAAAAGAGGAAACGAAAAAGTCTGCCGGCGCTGCTTCTTCAGTAGTAGTGCAGTAGTAATTTAATAGTTACAAAGCAAGATGGCCAGAATCATTTGAAGAGGAGTCTAAACGTACTTCTGTATACATTTTCATCCCTTTCTTGTACTTACGAGAATTGTTATTGTGTGGAATGTAAGAAAATGTAGAGTGAAAATGTAAAGTGAAGTAAAGTGAAAATGTTAAGTAAAGTAAATCCCAAAACAGAATCACAGAGAGAGTATTCCATTCCGCCTCGTGTGTTTCCTTTTTATCAACTCTCGAAGTCTAAGTCCCGAAAATTTTGATACATTGTTTTTTTCCTCTTCATTAAACTAAGGGAAGGAATACGAATTGATAAAGGAATCTGAATTAAGGAAAGAAGTGTAAATGAGGGACAGTAGAGTTTCATTTCTCCTTATTTTCTGGGGGCAAGGGGAACAATTTGTTATTTTTTATGTTATTACGTATGCAAGAGCGGGCGGGTATCTTCACTTCGTTCTCTTTGTCAACAAGTTTCGAGATCGTCTGTATTCCACCGTGTTCTCCGTTTTAATAAATGACTGAATATTTAATTTGTTTTTTTCTTCCGGTTATCTATTATAAGCAACATTTAGCGAGCATGAATTATCAGATTTGCTTATTGTTGTGGGCATGATCTTCCTTTTTCGTTCTTTACGGTAAAGTCTGAAGTGTAAAGACAACAAGAACTTTTGATTTTCTGGTTCGGATATCGAGATCGCTTTTCGCATCTCTCTTTTACAAGCAAATTATAGCGCGCATGACTTGTTTTATTTGTTTAGTTTTCGAGGATTGGTCCCGTTTCGCTCTTTATAGGAAATTTCAGAAGCGGAGAGGCAGCGAGGACATAAGATTTCCTGGCTCTGAACATAATGAGCGTGTTCGTTGTAGTCTAATAAATAATTCAGAGCAAAACACTTAGGACCATATTACTAAACTATTTCGTCGCCCAAGTACACATATTTGTCAAGGCTTTCCTAGGAGTTTTGGGCATTTCCAGGAGTAGTTTTATGACCCTGGTGGTAGTTTGGCCCTTCTTCTGTACCGTGAACCTAAAGAAACACTCATTTCAACCCAATTGATCCCCTCTTTGACTTTTAGATATACTCATGTGAGAAACGAAGATGTCTTATAATACCCCTCTTATACTTTTCATTCGGAACACAAAACGTTTATTAAAAAGCGAGCACGTTGCGAAAAGGTTAATGTTACGCCTTCAAACACATAAACACACGAGATCTCATTTCATTGTTGCAGAGGAATGAGAAGAACGAACAATTGCTTAAAACTAGTGACCTTGACCGTCCTGTGCTATTTCCTGATGAGACGGAAAGCTACACAGAGAAAAACAGACACACGCGCTTGTTTCCATTAGAGTGAATCCCCAAACAGAATCACAGAGAGAGTATTCCATTCCGCCTCGTGTGTTTCCTTTTTATCAACTCTCGAAGTCTAAGTGACAAAGGGACGGGCAGCGAGTGTATTTTTATACATTCAACACTAAATCCTTGCTCTCCCATTTCGTCTAAACAGGGAAAAGGAGGAAATATGACAAAGAAGGCGACATAATTTTCCCCTTATTTAACTTTATTTTACTGCTGTATAATGCAACAAACTTTACTTCATATTTTTTTTATTACTTATCTCCTTTCCGCAGGCAATTAAAAAAAGCTACTTAGATATCAAATAAACTAGCACTTATTTCCATTCCTTAAATACATAACAAGATACACTTCATTTTACCGCTTATGCAATACCAAACTTTACTCCTTACTTCTACTTCCGCGAGCAAAAAATAAAAAAATAAATAAATAAATAAAATAAAAATATATATAACACAAACTAGCACTGATTTCCATTCCTTAAATACATAACAAGATACACTTCATTTTACCGTTTATGCAATACCAAACTTTACTCCTTGTTACTACTTCCGCGAGCAAAAAAAAAAAAAAAAGCTACCTAAAAGAAGAAAATATAAACAAC
>NC_066538.1:5402425-5429925 GCF_024679095.1 Eriocheir sinensis
CCGAGTTTATTACGGGTGACCCAGACTGTTTTGAGATCCGGCTCCGAAACTCCAACATATCCGGACTACTCTCAGAAATCCATGACACACACACACACACACACACACACACACACACACACACGGTTCACTCTAAGTTTTGGTGTATCTCAAAGTGTACATCCAGAGGCGGAGGAAGTCAGTCTCTCTCTCTCTCTCTCTCTCTCTCTCTCTCTCTCTCTCTCTCTCTCTCTCTCTCTCTCTCTCTCTCTCTCTCTCTCTCTCTCTCTCTCTCTCTCTTTATTTGCTTTTTTGCTATTTTTCTTTATTCTCTTGCCCTTTTCTTTTCTTTCCCCTCTCTCTCTCTCTCTCTCTCTCTCTCTCTCTCTCTCTCTCTCTCTCTCTCTCTCTCTCTCTCTCTCTCTCTCTCTCTCTCTCTCTCTCTCTCTCTCTCTCAAAATAGACCTCCTTGCCGTGCTCTAAGGCTGTGGAGCAGAGAGTGGACTTGACTTATCTTGCAAGGCACACGCAACGAGAGTGGATTTTTGTGTGATATAAAATGAGGCAAATTGCGTCTGTGTAAAGCTGTGGACTGGGAGGGTGCTCTGCGTGTGCGTGTGTGTGTGTGTGTGTGTGTGTGTGTGTGTGTGTGTGTGTGTGTGTACTGAAGCTGGCAGTGGCTTTGATGAAGGATTGTTATGTAGAAAAGTGTAGCAAAAAGTCGTAGATCTGTAGAGCTAACGTATAATGAAATCTGGAAACTGATGACCGTAGACTTTTTCGGATTTTGTTTCTTTATTTCCTCTGGTTGTTGTCGGTCTTTTTTCACTTTTTTTGTTGTTGTTTTTCTTTTCTTTATTATTATTATCTTTCCTTTAATTCATCTATATCCACTTCTTATTTCTTTATTATTATTCGTATCATCATCATCATTATCATCATTCCCATTGCTGTTATTTATATATTCATCTGCAACTGACAAAAAAAAAACACATCCAAAACAGAAAAAAAGAGATAAAAGAAAAAAAGGTAAACCACATCCAAAACAAAATAAAAAGGAAAAGGAAAAAATCGACCTGTACATAACGTAAAAACCTGTTAATTAGGGAAGAAACCTTTAACCGTAGACAAGAGAAGGAGAGTTTTATGTTTGTGGTGAATATTAATGAGGCCGTGGGAAAAAGAGGAGGGTCGTGAAAGGCGTTTTCTATACCATTAATAAGGGACCGAAAAGAGGATCCAGTCCCTTTTATTTGTAGTTTTTTTTTCATTCATATTTTTAACGTTTGTGTGCTTTGAATCCTCTTTTGTAACGTCCTCTACACTTCTTCTTCTTCTTCTTCTTCTTCTTCTTCTTCTTCTTCTTCCTTTTCTTCTTCCTTTTCTTCTTCCTTATCTTCTTCTTCTTCTTCTTCTTCTTCTTCTTCGTTTATGTCTTATTCTTACTCATTTATATCCTTCATCTGTTTTCTGTCTCCATTTATTTTCTTATCATCCTTTATAGTATACTCATTAACCCCGCCTTCCTCCTTCTCTCATTAGTTTTTCTCTTTTATTTCCTTTTTATTTGCTTTTGTTTTCCTCCTTTTCCCCGTCAGCTGCCAAGGTGAAGGGAGCGATGAGACAAACATGTGACTAAATTACCCTAAACTCCTTCCCTGAGCCTTTTCTTACGTGCCTCAACCCCTTTCACTGGTAAGCTCTTCACCAATTAGCTTTCCTCTTTTTCCTCACGTTCCTACGGTTTGTCTTCCTGGCGCTGGGGAGTGTCAAGGCAGCCCTGTAACTATAACGCAGTAAATCCCCTCTCAACCCTCTTACCTGGGTTTCGATCCCCTTCAATAATAAGCTCTTGCGCACACTCTCCCTCCTGTTTTTTTTTTTCTTTCCCTCTCCTATAACTTGGTCTTCATGCAGTAAGTAAGGAGGTTTTACGACAACTCTGTTATTATATTTTGTTAAGTTCTCCTCTTAAACCTTCTTATGTTTATTTCGATTCCTATAACTTCCATGCTCAAAAGTTTGTCGTGTTTGATCTTCCTTTTCCTTTCCTATAACTTGTTTTCGTGCAGTAAGTAAGGAAACGTTAAGACTGTGATTACTTGGTCTCTAAACTTCCCTTTTAAACCCTTATGTATTTATTTCGATTCCTTTAACTTCTATCCTCAAAAGTTTGTCGTGTTTTATCTTCCTTTTCCTTTCTTATAACTTGCTTTCGTGCAGTAAGTAAGGAAACATTAAGACTGTGATTACTTGGTCTGTAAATTTCCCTTTTAAACCTTTATGTATTTATTTCGATTCCTTTAACTTCCATGCTTAAAAGTTTGTCGTGTTTTATCTTCCTTTTCCTTTCCTATAACTTGTTTTCGTGCAGTAAGTAAGGAAGTGTTAAGACTGTGATTACTTGGTCTCTAAATTTCCCTTTTAAACCCTTATGTATTTATTTCGATTCCTTTAACTTCTATGCTCAAAAGTTTGTCGTGTTTTATTTTCCTTTTTCTTTCCTATAACTTGTTTTCGTGCAGTAAGTATGGGAACTTTGCGACAACTGTGGTTACTTTGTCTCTAACTTACCCTTTTAAACCCTTATGTATTTATTTCGATTCCTTTAACTTCTATGCTCAAAAGTCTTGCTATTTTTACTTCCCCTAGCCGTAAATTTTCTCAGAGCAGGGGTGTGTCTCAACCCTTTTACTTTACACATCGCTTAGCAGCCTATCTCTCACCTGTGTTATCCTTTCTTCCTATAATTTGTCTTCTTGGAATATATGTTTGGAGAATGATTATATTTTTCCACCACTGTCATGTCTTAATCCTTTTAACTTGTATGTTCCTTTAATAGCTTCTCTTCCACTCATATTTTCCCCATTTCTATGAACTTGTCTACCAGTGAAGTGTGAGAAAAACCTCTGCCTTACACTTTAACAACCTTCCAATATTGTGTTTCGATGCGGGGATCATGTTTCTTTAAAGCTTCTCTAAGCGAATTAATGAGAAAAAATCATCACTCACGCAAACCATTCGCTTATATGTATCAACGCATTTGTGATTAGTTTATGTATCCTCTATTTTGGGGGGTTCATCAACGTTGCCAGATTATCGTACTCAGCCGCTTATATTTCCCGACTTCCTACCCCAAAACTGTCTTCTGGGCTCCAATAACGAGACTCATTTATAGTTATCGTTGAAAGAGTTAGATCCTGATGTTTTTTGGCAATAGTTAGGCGTCAGAAACCGGTAAATACTATGCTCTGAGTACGACAATCTGGCAACGGTGAGGTTCATGTCAAGGCAAGAATTTGGCCCGACGCTGGTACGCGGTAAAGCCACAAATTTGGCCCGTCGCTGCTAACGCTTGTATTATTTTCTACTTAACAGTCTATCTCACCCTTATGTTTTCTCTTCTTCATTTAACTCTTCGTCTCGGGATGAAGGATAATTAAGACAATTCTACATAACATTTTCTAATTAACTCCCCTATCTGTCTCTCTTACATACACTCCTCAACTGTCTCTCTTTCTGTAATAATTCTCCTATTTCCATTTCCTCTTACTCGTCTTACTCGATCCTTGTATATATTCTTCTCAATAGACCTTTAGCATATATTTTTCCTTTCTTCAAGTAACTCGTCTCATATTGAAGGAGTATCAGGGAATTCTGCCTTATATTATTTTATCTTTTGTCTCTCCTACATGTACTCCTTCCCAGTCTCCCTTTCTCTATTGATTCTCCCTTTTCCTTTTCCTTTAACATGTCTCAGATTTAAGAAGTGTCAACATAATTCTACTTCACCTTATTTTCTCTTCTATCTCTCGCTTATATCTACTCCTTACCAGTCTACCTTTCTCTAATGATTTTCCCTTTTCTTTTTCCATTAACATGTCGTCTCAGATTGAAGAAGTGTCAACATAATTCTACTTCACCTTATTTTCTCTTCTATCTCTCGCTTATATCTACCCTTTACCAGTCTACCTCTCTGTAATTATTCTCCCTTTTCTTTTTCCTTTACCTCGTCGTCATGGATTGAAGGAGTATCAAGGGAACGCTGTCTGCCATGAAACTGACTTACATTCCTTTCCCGAGGCCTCTAATCCTTTACTGGAAGCGCCACAACCAAGGGAGGTGTCCATGCGTTAAGCCCTGGCCGCTCTTCCACTCCTCCTCCACTTCTCCGCCACCTAAACCGTTCCAAAGAGAGGAGGAGGAGGATCAGAGTCACGGTGGTGGTGTCGGTAAAATAAATGTAACTGCCGTTCTAACTCTGTCTCTCTTTTTCTTATAACGTTTAAATTTTGTTCTTCTTTATTTTTATGTACTTAGCGTCACTTTTATTTTCCTTTTCTATTTGTTATTTCTGTTCTTATTCATGTATGTCTGCCTTGTGTTTCTTATTTTCTAAAAAATTATCAATGCTTTTTATTATTAACTTTATGGTGGTGTCTTATTATTATTATTATTATTATTATTATTATTATTATTATTATTATTATTATTATTATTATTATTATCACTATTACTATTCTTATTTCTATTGCATTTTATTTCATTGTTTTTATCACCTACTCATTCTTCAGTTTTCTTTCTTTTTTTTCTTTCTTCTTCTTCTTCTTTTTATTTTTATTTTTATTTTTCTTCTTTTTCTTCTTCTTCTTCTTCCTCTTCTTCTTCTTTTCTTCTTCTTCATCATCTTCTTTATCTTCTTCGTTTAGCCTTTCATATGCTTTCTTATTTCTTATTTCTTATTTCCTTTCTTTCTAAATACAAACTTAATCGTATTGTTATCATCGTTATCATCATCATTATCATCATTCTTAGTGTCATTACCTTATTGTTCTCTCATCATTATCATTATCATTATCATTACTATTCAAACCTCTTACTTACCTCCACAGCGATATAGGAAAAACAGCCTCACCAACATCAACCTTCACATAAGCATCTAATATCTCAAGCAACATTATTAATCACGCGAGAGAGACACTTCCAATACACACAAGTACGAACCTATTAACATTTACATCGCACATTAATCATTCCTAAAGGTAAAACACATACGAAGAAAAAAATAATATCCCAACACGCTGGTAATATTGTTTGGGCAACTTCGTCTCGTACTGAATTTAACTTTCCTCGCGACAGAAGGAAAAGGAACGAGGAGACTTAATGAGCAAAGTCTCGCAAATGCATGACGCGTGGATGTTATTATTTCAGCGCGTCTGTTTCCTGTTCTCATTAATCTAACTTGAGAGCTTCAGAGAGAAAGATATTTACTGTTTTGTTATTTACAGTTTCCGTTATTCTTGTTATTTGCTTTGAGCTCTTATTTATTCATTCTGTTTACGGTGAAGGAAATAGAGCAAGGGATGAGAGGGAAGTTCTGAAGGTGCTTGTCAACTTTACAGTCCTTTGCAAGTTTTCAGGAAAGACTAAGCTCAAAGGAGTCACAGAAAGGGATAAAAAAAGAAGCTTGCTATTTACTCTCCAGGAAAACAGAAAACAAGACTCCAAAAAAGAAGGTTATGTTCGAAAAATATGAGTTAGATTTAAAAAAGGAAGGGTCCTATTAAAAAGGGGATGGATATATTTAAAAGAAAGGATACATATTAAAAAGGAGAGTTACATTCCAATAAGAGGTTAGATTGCAGAAAGAAGGGTTAGATTTTTAAAAAGGGAAGTTAAATCTTAAAAAAGGAGGATTAGATGCCAAAAAGAAGGGTTAGATTTTCAAAAAGGAGTGTTAGATGTCAAAAAATAGGGTTAGATTTTTAAAAAGGAGGGTTAGATTTAAAAAAGAAGGGTTAGATTTTTAAAAAGGAGAGTTAGATGCCAAAAAGAAGGGTTAGATTTTTAAAAAGGAGAGTTATATGCCAGAAAGAGGAGATAGTTTAATAAAGGAGGTTTAGGTTCTATTGGAGAATTGTATTTAATCCTGTCATGTAAAAGGGAGTAAGGGAATATGACAAAGGAACAGCTATTATAAAACTTACTGACAGAATGAAAAAAAGAATCGTGACTCAGCAAACATTTCCCTCACCTCGTCATCACTACCCGGGTCTTAATTTAACTTTCTCGCACCGGTAAGAGAACGAAATTAAAAAAAAACATAATTGCACGAGTTTACTTCAATAACGAGAGCCTCATCACTTACACGGCGGCCGCGAGCTGGCTAGTGTCCGCCCGCACACCCAAACCATTAGCAGAACCATCCCGCTAATGCACCGCCGCGCCGCTAACGCTTCTTTTTGTAGCGTGGCAGCGGCGGCATCGAGGAGGAGGAGACGTAGGTGCGAGATAATTTGGGTTACTGGGTTAGTGGTTCCGGGGCATACGGTTTAACTGCGCGTAGCCTCATTGCTCGTCTCTGTCACATTTATCCCAGACGACGCTTCTTTTTACACGAGAAAGAGACCTAGATGAGAGACAGTTTGGGTTTATACACACGCTCTTAGTTCACATATACACAAGTACAAATTTCTTTCAACAAACCCCTTTTCTTCATATACTACACACGCCTTCAAATAATATATACATGCCTTAACTTCATATGCACACACCGAAAGTTAATTTACGCAAAAGAAGACATTAATATAAAGTTCAAGACACACACACACACACACACACACACACACACACACACACACACACACACACACACACACACACACACACACACAGAACTTCCCCCTTTCATTCCACCCCCGCTTCCTTCCCCCTCCATTCCCCTCCCCCTGGTATACAAGTGGCCAAAGTGTTCATCTCCCTCACATTAACACAAGACAAATACATAAGTGGTAGAAAATTTGGGTTACATGGATCCTCTTTCAAGTGTTTACGTTTAAAGTGTCTGCGTCCTAAGTTACATATATAGAATTCACACATACTAACACTCCTTGCACGCTTCTTTATGTGTTTCCAAGTAGCGGCAGCGTCCAGGAAGAAACATGGGTGAGGGCTTACGTTAAGTGCTCACCAGTTTAGAGTTTATGTTGAAGGCTGGTTTCTGCTCCGGGTTCATGGTTCAAGCCCGTGTGGCAGAATTCGGATATAACACAATACCAATACGTACTGCAGGCCGCTCAACCTATCCCCCCACTCTCCTTTCCCTTCCCCCTCCCATCTCTCTCCCCTCCACTTTACAAGCGAGTCTCACACAGCCCTCCCTTTCCTTTTCTCTACTCCCCTCCCCCCCTTTCCCTTCTCCCCACTCCCCATCTTTCCCTTCCCCCTCCCCTTCTTACCCTTCCCCCTCCCAACTCTCTCTACTCACCCTTACAAACGAATCTCACACAGCCCTCCCTTTCCTTCTCTCTACTCCCCTTCCCCCTTTCCCTTCTCCCCACTCCCCATCTTTCCCTTCCCCCTCCCCTTCTTATCCTTCCGCCTCCCATCTCTCTCCCCTCCCCTTTACAAACGAGTCTCACACAGCCCTCTCTTTCCTTCTCTCTACTCCCCTTCCCACTTGCCCTTCTCCCCACTCCCCATCTTTCCCTTCCCCCTCCCCATCTTTCCCTTCCCCCTCCCATCTCTCTCTACTCCCCCTTACAAACGAGTCTCACACAGCCCTCCCTTTCCTTCTCTCTACTCCCCTTCCCCCTTTCCCTTCTCCCACTCCACATCCTTCCCTTCCCCCTCCCGTTCTTACCCTTCCGCCTCCCATCTCTCCCTCTCCTCTTCCTTACACATGAGTCTCATATAGCCCTCCCTTTCCTTCTCTCTAGTCCCCTCCCCCCTTTTCTTCTCCCCATTCCCCACCCTTCCTTCTTGATCCCCCACTTTCCCCTCCCCTCCCACTCACACGCAATCCCCTCACTCCCATCCAGACACACACATTCTGCTCTCCTCCCTTCCTCCTCCCTCCCCCCTCCACACACACAAACACACTTCCCCTCCCCTACACAGAACTTTCCCCTTTCATTCTACCCTCGCTACTTTCCCCTCTTCCCCTACTAACCCCGCTTCCTTCCCCCTCCATTCCCCTCACCCCCCCAATATACACATGTCCCTGGTATACATACACATGCCGGACAGGAAATATTCATGTTCGCTACTAATGCACCGACTCGCTCATTACGAAACACTCTAATGAAACCTGTCGCCCAGGCCCCGACAACAACAACAACAACAACATAACAACAACAACAACAGCAACAACAACAACAGCAACAACAACAACATTACAGCAAACGAGAAAAATCATCAAACAACAATAATGACAACAATAACAACGAAAAATGAAATATAATTGACTAAAAACAATAAAAAATAACAACAAAGCAAACAACAACAGCGGCACAACAGTCAACAGCAACAGCATCAACCCCCACCTAAAAAAAAGAAGCAATTAGCTCGGTACCATAAATAAACTGAGATACTTATTTATATTTTTCTATCCAGTATCGACCTCCCTTCCCAGTCCACATTAGCGAATCATCCACATCAGTAAAGGCTTTAATAATATGTTCGGTATCACAAGACACTTTCGGTTCTCACATCAGCTATTTCTAAAGATCAAGGAGGGGGTCAATCATGTTCTAATGACTGTTCCTTTAGGTTCATGGTACAGAAGAAGGGTCAAACTACCACTGGGCTCATAGAAGTACTCCTGGAAATGCCCAAAACTCCTACGAAAGCATTGTTAAATATGTGAACTTTGGCGAAGAAATGTTTAGAACTACCACTGGGCTCATAGAAGTACTCCTGAAAATGCCCAAAACTCCTACGAAAGCATTGTTAAATATGTGAACTTTGGCGAAGAAATGTTTAGAACTACCACTGGGCTCATAGAAGTACTCCTGGAAATGCCCAAGACTCCTACGAAAGCATTGTCAAATATGTGTATTTGGGCAAAGAAATGTTTAGAACCACAACTGGGCTCATAGAAGTACTCCTGGAAATGCCCAAGACTCCTACGAAAGCATTGTCAAATATGTGTACTTGGGCGAAGAAATGTTTAGAACTACAACTGGGCTCATAGAAGTACTCCTGGAAATGCCCAAAACTCCTACGAAAGCATTGTCAAATATGTGTACTTGGGCGAAGAAATGTTTAGAACTACAACTGGGCTCATAGAAGTACTCCTGGAAATGCCCAAAACTCCTACGAAAGCATTGTTAAATATGTGAACTTGGGCGAAGAAATGTTTAGTAATACGTCCATGTGTTTTTTTTTTTTTTTTTTACAGCAGAGGAGTCAGTTCAAATGCATAAAAAAAGGTAACAAATGTGAAAAAAAAGCCCGCTACTCACAAGGAAGGAATTCGTAACACATCTGCCTCCGCGGCGCTGAGGACTGGCATCAGCGTCACGGTTGAAGCTGTCCTCGGGTATGGAGTTATTCATATACTAGTTTACAATGCGCCGTTTTCAATAATGCAGACGTCAGCGGGGAGGTGTTTTCCGTATGCAGTCTTCGTATTGTGGTCTGCTGGTGGGATCTATTCGCTGTATATCAACCTTTACTCTCTTGCACGCTTACAGAAACAAGGAAAGAGTGCCTGAAGTGATTTAGTAATACAAACATGCAAAAAAAAATTTCCATACATGCTTATATAAACAAAGAAAGAGTGACTGAAGTGATTTAGTAATACATATATGCCAGAATTCACTTCCTTACATGCTTATATTAACAAAGAAAGAGTGCCTGAAGTGATTTAGTAATACATATATGCAAGAAATTACTTCCTTACATACTTACATAAACAAAGAAATAGTACCTGGAGTAATTTAGTAATACATATATGCAAGAAATTACTTCCTTACATACTTACATAAACAAGGAAATAGTACCTGGAGTAATTTAGTAATACATATATGCAAGAAATTAGTTTCTTACATACTTATATAAACAAAGACATAGTACCTGAAGTAATCTAGTAATACATATATACCAGAATTTACTTCTTCTCATTCCTAAATAAGAAGGAACAAAGTATCAAGAAAGAAATATTACCAAGAGTGATTTGATGATATGTGTGCAATAATTAATTTTCTTGCATGCTCAAAGAAACAAAGAAAGAGTACTTGGATCGATTTAGTAATATGCAATAATTTACTCCTTTACGTGCTCATATAAACAAAGGAATAGTACCTCCATAGATTAAATAATATACATGTGATCGCTTTCCACAGTTCGCGTCCGATAATTATAACAACGACTGTTTGGTATAATTCGTTTTCTATTTTCACCGAACACTTCAATTCCATGCCTTTCAGGTCTCAATACAAAAGCAATATTGGAAGAAGTCTGAATAAATATCATCCTTCGCCTTCAATGGCTCTCGATTTCATCAATTATAACAATAGCTGACTCGAAATCGTCCTTTGTTTTCATTGTCACCGATAGATTTCACGGCGCGTATAGAAATAGACCATGGACCAGCGGAAGCCCATATTTCATCTCACCTTTCCTTCTTATCGTGTTTCAATAATTCAAATAATGTTGCCTGGCTCGCCCAAGCACATATATTTGACAATGCTTTCGAAGGAGTTTTGGGCATTTTCAGTAGTAGTTTTATGAGCCCAGTGGTAGTCTGACCCTTCTTCTGTACCATGAACCTAAAGAAACACTCATCAGAACATGATTGACCCCCTCCTTGACCTTTAGAAATAGTTGATGTGAGAACCGAAAGTGTATTTGCTTCAACATTTCTTTGCTTGTTTATATATATAGTCACAGTGTTGGAATGTGTCCGAATCGATGTATCACCTTTCACCTTTACCAGTTATCAGATTCCAATGATTGTATAACTCTCGGTGGCTTGTAAATCATCTTGTTCTCATGCCACCCAAATAATTCATCCGAACTTTTTTCCTTTTGTTTTTTCCTTGACCTGCCCTTGACCTGACATTGACCTGCACTCTTTACCGTAAAAATAAAAACATACACTCATGCCACTTAAATACTTCCCTTGCTGGATTTACTGTATTATTTTTTTTGTCCCTGAGTTGTCTCCTTTCCCGTAAAACTAGAAATACTTATAAACAAGAAAGCACCAGAATAACATGAGAACAAACACGCTTCCGCCTTCAAGAACTCTCAGACATCACATATAAACAAGAAAGCACCAGAATGACATAAGAATAAACACGCTCCCACCTTCAACAACTCTCAGACATCACATATAAACAAGAAAGCACCAGAATGACATAAGAATAAACACGCTCCCACCTTCAACAACTCTCAGACATCACATATAAGCAAGAAAGCACCAGAATGACATAAGAACAAACACGCTCCCACCTTCAACAACTCTCAGACATCACATATAAGCAAGAAAGCACCAGAATGACATGAGAACAAACACGCTCCCACCTTCAACAACTCTCAGACATCACATATAAGCAAGAAAGCACCAGAATGACATGATAATAAACACGCTCCCACCTTCAACAACTCTCAGACATCACATATAAGCAAGAAAGCACCAGAATGACATAAGAACAAACTCGCTTCCACCTTCAACAACTCTCAGATATCACATATAAGCAAGAAAGTACCAGGATGACATAAGAACAAACTCGCTTCCACCTTCAACAACTCTCAGACATCACATATAAACAAGAAAGTACCAGGATGACATAAGAACAAACTCGCTTCCACCTTCAACAACTCTCAGACATCACATATAAACAAGAAAGTACCAGGATGACATAAGAACAAACTCGCTTCCATCTTCAACAACTCTCAGATATCAATAATTGCATCAGCGCTGGGTTGCCTTGTATTATTTTGCCGCAGCTTCGCGTTTCGATAATTTACTTCCCCGCCGGTTCATGCACGGAGCTACACACACTCGAACACACACTCGAACACACACTCGAACACGCATGATAACGGCGACGCACTCACCTTTAATGGCTCCCGGTTTCCGATAGCTATGACGATAGTTGGAATGTTTATTTTCTGTTATTATTTCATTACACGCATCGATTATTCAGAGTGCCATTTCTATAACTTCTTGCATTGTTACAACTATTAGATTTTATACAATGAAATGGAATCTATATTGTGTTTCATTCTATATGCTTTTAGGCATAATTAACAGGTCCTCATTTGCAGTGTTTACAAATATGAAGGCTTGTTATAAATCGGTATAGGTTTCCATAAACGATTGACAATTTCAGCTTATCAATGGCTTTCTTTCCCTCTTTGCGATTATCTATACGAAGATTAACTCTAAGGCGATTATATTATTGTTCTAAATCCTAATAAGTTTCCATTAAACCATATACAATTTCAGTTTATCGATGGCTTTCTTTTCTTCTTTGCTATTATATATACGAAGACTAACTTTAAGGCGATTATATATGCGAAGACTAACTAAGGTATAACAAGTTTTCATTAAATGGTTCAAACATTTTACGTCATTGCATAGTTTTCTTATTCCTTGCACGTTGTAACAATCGACGTTTATTGGAAGAAAAAACGGTTAAAACATAATTTCAATATATTACATGTCTTTCCTCTAACTCCTTGTGTGTTGAAATCAAGAGTTTACATAAAGAAGCAATTACTAGGATATGTTTCATTATACAAGAGTTGGGCCTTCGAAAAACTGGCTTTCATTGTTTTCCCTATGTTTTACTTACTTCAGCGACAGGAGATATATGTTATGCATACTTTACCTCGTTTTCTTCCTGGCCACCAATAACTCTAACAATAATGGGGGTGCTCCTCTGTGCTCCATCTTCATTACTCGGCTAAGCGGCGGTAATTCATTCATTATGCAGCACCTAATTTCTCCCACGTCCATTGATTCTTCCTTTATTAATAACAGAAACAGGAGTAATGTTCTCTCTCTCTCTCTCTCTCTCTCTCTCTCTCTCTCTCTCTCTCTCTCTCTCTCTCTCTCTCTCTCTCTCTCTCTCTCTCTCTCTCTCTCTCTCTCTCTCTCTCTCTCTCTCTCTCTCTCTCTCTCTCTCTCTCTCTCTCTCTCTCTCTCTTCGTTACACGGTAGATTTATTGTCTCATCGAGCATCTAATCGTTAACACATCCCGAAGATTACGATGACAATAAGATAAGTTTAATTTCAGCGCAGTCAGCTTTAAGAAATCATTAAGGAAACATGACGGTACTGTCCCTGTTCTTCCTTGCTCAATTAATTTCTGCATCTTCGTCATTACACAGCTGGGTGACGGCAGCTCATTCATTAACCGTCATTACCTTGCTTCGTTGTCCATTTATAAGTTCGTTATTAATCACTAGCAATGACAATATGTTCCAGCGGGGTTCTCTCGCTTTCTCTCCTCCTTTCACACTTTAGTAACGTCACTTTATTCGCTGTAGATAATTTAACTCATTTCTTGTATATTTTTTATTAGCAATTACGACCTGAAAGAGAGGAGGCAATACATGTGAGGCAATTTTAATAACTTTTCATTTCAAGAATCGTAACAATGGAGACACGATTCCCTTTCCCACCTTCATGACACGGCACGGAGATGTATTTTTCACCAAAGTTTACATGATGAGACAATACTTTAAATTTCTCTTCAGTCGCTTTCACTAAATAATAAAAAGCAAGAACATTCCTAGCAGTGTTCTCCCACCTCCTTTACCTCCACAATATGGCTCAGTTATTCTCTTTTACCAGAGTTAATATCATCAGAAACACTAAACATTCCCCTTCAATTTCGGTCACTAAACAATGGCACAGATCTTTCGTTTTATCTACCTTCATAACACGGCTCAAAGACTTTTTTTTTTCGAATTTTACACCGAGACATTACACAGTACGTTACTTTAAATTCATCTTCAGTCTCGTTCACCAGTCAACAAGAACATTACTAACAACGTTCACTCGATTTCTACCTTAATTACACGGTGAGTGGTGGAAGTTCATTCATTATGCCTCACCCATCTCATTCCACGTTACCAAAAATACAACAAATACAACCAAAAATACTTAACTCACCTTCAGTCTCGTTCACCAGTCAATAACAAGAATAATACTAACAGCTCTCTCTCGATTTCTACCTTAATTACACGGTCGAGTGGTGTCAGCTGACTCATTATGCATCACCCATCTCATTCCACGTTACCAGAAATGAAATTATGAGACAAAACTTAACATTCACCTCCAGTCTCGTTCACCAGTCAATAACAAGAACATTACTAACAGCGTTCTCTTGATTTCTACCTTCATTACACGGTGAGTGGTGGCAGCTAATTCATTATGTATCATCCATAGCATTCTACGTTACCAAAAAATACATGATGAAATAAAACCTTACGTTATCTTTTCGTCGCGTTCACTAAGCAAATATTCAATGGATAGAATATTATCAGCGCTGTTCTCTCGTTTTCTATCTTCATTACTCGGTTCATACATACATTTTCTACTCGAGTTAAGGTTTGAGGCATATCCACTTCCGTCGCGTTCACAAATCAATTAAAAAAACATTACCAACAGCGCCATTTCGATTTCTCCCTTCATTACAAGGCCGAGTGGTGGCGGTTGATTCATTATACATCACCCATCTCATTCCCTGAGTACTGTCGGGGCCATTAGGTAATCTATGCCGGGTATTCAATTAGGGCGTCTTAGGTAATGCGGGCCCCTAATTGCCTGGGCGGAGCAGGTGGGATCAGGTGGAGCTTGGGCCTAATGAGCGGCGGGGCAAACAAGCGAGTTACCCTTGACACGCCAGCTCTGGAGGACGCCGGGACTGGGAAGGCCGTTTGGACCATCCCGTTATTAATATTATGGGTATTATTGATGGTTATTATTATTGCTGGTATTGGTGTTACTGGTATTATTGGTATTCGTATTAGTAAATGTACTGATATTGGAAGCATTGGTATCACTGGACGAGTTGGTTTAGCATTAGTGTTATGGTTGTTGTTGGTGGTGTTGGTAATAGTGGGATTTTTTTTATATTATTGGTATTACATTGAGAAACAGGATAAAGCAGAGAGGAAAAAAGATGGAAGGAGGAAGGAAAATTGGAGCTGAAATGGAGGAAAGGGAGAGGAATAAGGTATTGGTGTCATTGGTGTTACTGGACGGGTTGGTTAAGTATTATTGTTATGGTTAGTGTTGATGGTACTGGTGTTAGTGGGAATTTTTTATTATTATTGGTATTACATTGAGAAACAGAGTAAAGCAGAGAGGAATAAAGAGAGAACGACGTAGGAAAATTGAAGCTGAAATGGAGGAAAGGGAGAGGAAGAAGGTATTGGTGTCATTGGTATAATTGGACGAGCTGATTGTTTTTATTATGTTTGTTATTGTTGGTATTACTGACAACATTGGCATTGGTATTAGTGTTGTATCATTGGTATTACTGGACGAGCTAGTTATTATCATTGTTGTTATTGTTGCTGGTATTGGTATTACTGTTTTTTCTTGTTATTATTGTTATCACTATTGTTATCATTGTTGTTATCGTTGCTGGTAGTGGTATTACTGTTTTTTTCTTGTTATTATTGTTATCACTATTGTTATCATTATTGTTGTTATCGTTGCTGGTACTGGTATTACTTTTTTTTCTTGTTATTATTTATCACTATTGTTATCATCATTGTTGTTATTGTTGCTGGTCCTGGTATTACTGTTTTTTTTTATTATTATTGTTACCACTATTATCATCATTTCTCTTGTGTATTTACTTTCCTTCTTTCTATACGAGGGTGAGGCAAACAGCTCTCGATAATCTTTTCCTGTTCTAAATATGTATCAATAACACGAATTAAGTGACTAGATAACAAGATAAACCCATAAACTTATGTACTGCCCAAATATTTTTTCTCCCTTCGAATAATTAACTGCATGTTTTTTTATTTGAAAGGCGTAAAACTTTGAGCGATGTGAAAAGTTGATCATAATTAGGTAGCACAAATAATGATAATAATGATAAGAAAAAGAAACAGGATAAGAATGAGAATAATAATAAAAAGAAGACAAAGACGAATAGGAAGAGGAAGAAGAAAAAGAAGAAGAAGAAGAAGAAGAATATCAAGAACAAGAAGAACAAGACAAAAAAGAAGAATAAGTAAAATAAAAACAACAGGAGGATAAAGATGTGAAAGATAATAAAAAGAAGACGAAGAGGAATAGGAAGAGGAAGAAGAAGAAGAAGAAGAAGAAGAAGAAGAAGAAGGAGAAAAAGATAAAGAACAAGAAGAACAAGACAAAAAAGAAGAATAAGTAAAATAAAAACAACAGGAGGATAAAGATGTGAAAGATAGTAAAAAGAAGACGAAGACGGATAGGAAGAAGAAGAAGAAGAAAAAGAAGAAGAACAAGAACAAGAACAAGAAGAAGAAGAAGAAGAAGAAGAAAAAGAAGAAGAAGAAGAAGAAGAAAAAAAAGATAAAGAACAAGAAGAACAAGAAAAACAAGACAAAAAAGAAGAATAAATAAAACAAAAACAAAAACAAATCAGTCCCCTGAGCCTCAAACTTGCATACCATTCACGTGTCCACCCTAAATCACAACCTCACCTGTCTAGCCCGCCCCCTCCCCCTCTTCCCCCTACCCCCTACGGGCACACCAGGTATTATGTTTATTAGCGCGATGAAGCAATTACGGCCAATTAATAACAGCTCATCTAATATTACCCGATTCATAATTTGTTCGGCTAATATGAACAAGCCGGATAATTAAGTAGATTACCCCCAAGCCAATGAAAGCGCATTAATGTCCTCTTTCTTATGGTAATTTATGCTGCGTCATTTACCTGCCGTGTTTAATTAATGTCATGCAGGTGATTGAGCCCGCCAAAAAAGGGGGAGGATCATTCAGTAACTAAAAGAACAATGAAATTAACAAATATACTTTTTTTGAGAACATATTTATAAGATACCAAAGAGTAGACGCTTAAGCTAAGGAAAAGGGAGAATATATAACAGCTTTTAACTAAAACATATTTGACTGAGGTTGCAAAAAGAGGGGAAGATCAATCAATAACTAGAAGAACAATGAAATACACAGCAAACAGATTTTTTTTTTTATCCTGATACGTTTATAAGATACTAAAGAGTCGGCGTTTAAGCAAGGAAAAAAGGAGAAAACATTATAAACCTCAACCAAAACAAAATCAATCAATAAACTAAATAGCAAGGATGATGATTAAGTACAGGAGAAGGGAAGAAAACAGTAGGATGGAGAGAGGGGAATGGAGTAAAGAAGAATGATGAAAAGAAGGAAGTGGAGAAGAGGTAGGAAGGAAGGGAGAAAGCAACAGATTACTAATATATGAAGAATGATTATAATAACAACAATAATAACAACCACGATCATCAATTAGCCCAAAGCTTCAGCAAAGTCAGTCAAAACAAACAATTGGACAAGCGAGAGTCATACATCACGGCAGCCACTATGAATAAAATTCGGCCGCGCCACTAACCGACTGGAGCCGACCAACTTAAGAAACCATCCTCGCCCTAGTGAAAGAAGAACAAGGATAACAAGAACAAGAAAAAGAAGAAAAAGGAGAAGAAATAGTACCAGAAATAGAAGATAACGCCGATAATGATGATGACGGTTAATGACGAGCAAACCTACCTACCTACCATCAACAACCCACTCCAGCAATGACACGCCATCATCACAGGAAAGACGACAAATCACCCTGCCAGCCCCTATACAATACATATCGCACGTTTCTTAATCGCCGCCAATACAACAACACTTAATGGAACTGTTTACTTTATGCTGCAGCGTGGGCCATAATCCCTTAATTAATAGGACACGAAGGACTAAGACCCTTTAATGGGAGGGGCGTGGAGGGTCAAGGACGGCAAATGGAGAGGGGAGGAGAGGGAAGGAAAGGGGTAGGAAGGAGTTACGGAGGGCGAGAGGGAAGAAGAGGGTGAGAGGGAGAGTTACGCGGGAGAGGGAGAGAGGAAGGGGAGGAAAGTGGGAGAGGAAGTGGAAAAAGAAGGAGCGGGAGAGGGAAGGAGAGGGTGAGAGGGAAGGAGAGGGAGAAAGAAGAGTTGCGCAAGGGAGAGATGAATTAAGGAGAGGAAAGTGGTGGAGTTTAAAAGGAGGATGGAGGGTGGAAGAAGAGGAAAGGGAGAGGGAAGGAGACGGGGCGAGGGAGGAGGAAAGAGAGGTCAAGAGAGGTGAAAGAGAGGGCATAGAGCGAGAAGGATGGATGGAGTGAGGAAGGAAGAATGGGGAAAGGGAAGGTAGCAATGGAGAGGATAAATATATGAAGGAATGGAAAGAAATACGGGAGAAAAGAGAGAAATCAAAGGAAGGATACAGGAAGAAAAAATGTAGAAAAAAGGAAAATTGGAAGGTGAGAAGAAGGCAAGAGAGAAAATAAAGGAAGGGAGAAGGAATAAAAACATAAGAAAACAGGAATGGAGGGAAGGCAAAAGGAACTAGAGGAAGCAAATAAAAGAGACGGAAAGAAAGAGGAGAGAGAGAGAGAGAGAGAGAGAGAGAGAGAGAGAGAGAGAGAGAGAGAGAGAGAGAGAGAGAGAGAGAGAGAGAGAGAGAGAGAGAGAGATGAGAGGATATAAGGGAGAGGGAGGGAAAGAGGGAGGAAGGGAGGGAGGGAGAGAGGGAAGGAGGAAACCAATGCCCTCCACGTGAAATCCTATGCATCAGGTGATCCTATCAGGTATAGACCCTTCATTAGTCATCATCCTCGATAATACTACACACACACACACACACACACACACACACACACACACACACACACACACACACACACACACACACATTATTATTATCGTGATTATTATGATTATTATTATTATCTTTACTATGATTATTGCTATTATTGTTATTTCTATTTTCCTTTTTATTTTCGATCATACTACTTTGTTCATTTGTCTCATTCATTTCATTTCATCTTCCATTGATGTATATTTTCAGCTCTAGGGCTGCCTGGTACTTCATGAAATAAACCGTTTATTATTATTATTATTATTTTACACACACACACACACACATACACATAAACACAGTAACCCCCCCCCCCCTACACACACATATATTAACACACAACACACACACCATGAGATATCTCCGTACGGTAAAACTACACGAAGAAAAATATATAAAAAACAAGAAAACGAATAAAAATAATAAAAAGGAAAACAGAAGTGTAAATAATAATCCTTTTTTTTTTGCACCTTTGTTTGTTGCCTTTGAGCAGATTCCTTAGCTGTAAAAAAAAGTCAATCAATAACGCACTCTAGAAATGACGCACTAGAAGCTTGAAAAAGACGAAGAACCTAAAAAAAACTCTACACAGCAAAACAAACACACAGTCAACACGAAAAGGAATAGACAACACCGAGGCTTGACACTAATAGCCACAAAAGTATATTTCCAAACCCTTTTCAAGTTCTAGGAATAAACCAATCGATGCTTCAGAAGTACCACACCAGAGATATTTACGGTCAAGGTGCTCGCCAAAGGTAAATCACACCTGTGGACGCTACTAGAGTCACCTGCGTAGCGTGGTGATTAATCTCGCTGCTACCTGAGCTATGGCCGGCCCTAAACCCTGACAGCGTACGTACGTGTTTCATGGTGTGTGTGTGTGTGTGTGTGTGTGTGTGTGTGTGTGTGTGTGTGTGTGTGTGTGTGTGTGTGTGTGTGTATGTGTATGGTGAGTGTGTGTGTGTGTGTGTGTGTGTGTGTGTGTGTGTTCTTAGTATATGTGTTGTTTCTATTTGTAGGTGTCGTGTGGTACGGACTGTGTCACGGGGGACGGGGGACGTGTGTGTGTGTGTGTGTTTGTGTGTGTGTGTGTGTGTGTGTGTGTGTGTGTGTGTGTGTGTGTTTTCATATATTCATCTCCTTCGCCCACTACAATTGTATTTTTTTTTTCACCACACTAGCTAACCTCACCTAACCTAACTTATCACCAAACCTTACCAAACTATAAAAAAAAACTAACAGAACCTAACTTTACCAAACCTCACCTAACCAAAACTCACCTGACCAAACTTAACCTAACACAACTTAACCAAGCGAAACCAAACTTGACCTCACCTAAGATATTCTAAACAAATCTTACAAAACACATAACACACAAACAAACTTTACAAACAACCAAAAAGCAGACTTTACGAAATATAACCTAAACAAACTTAACCTCAGTGTAATCTAACTTAACCTCAGTGTAATCTAACTTAACCTCAGTGTAATCTAACTTAACTTCAGTGTAATCTAACTTAACCTCAGTGTAATCTAACTTAACTTCAGTGTAACCTAACTTAACCTCAGTGAAATCTAACTTAACCTCAGTGTAACCTAACTTAACCTCAGTGTAACCGAACTTAACCTCAGTGTAACCTAACTTAACCTCAGTGTAACCTAACTTAACCTCAGTGTAACCTAACTTAACCTCAGTGTAACCTAACAACCTCAGTGTAACCTAACTTAACCTCAGTGTAACCTAACTTAACCTCAGTGTAACCTAACTTAACCTCAGTGTAACCTAACTTAACCTCAGTGTAACCTAACTTAACCTCAGTGTAACCTAACTTAGCCTCAGTGTAACCTAACTTAACCTCAGTGTAACCTAACTTAACCTCAGTGTAACCTAACTTAACCTCAGTGTAACCTAACTTAACCTTAGTGTAACCTAACTTAGCCTTACTGTAACCTAACTTAGCCTTACTGTAACCTAACTTAGCCTCAATGTGACCTAACTTAACCTCAGTGTAACCTAACTTAACCTCAGTGTAACCTAGCTTAACCTTAGTGTAACCTAACTTAGCCTTACTGTAACCTAACTTAACCTCAGTGTAACCTAACTTAGTCTCAGTGTAGCCTAACTTAGCCTCAATGTAACCTAACTTAACCTCAGTGTAACTTAGTTTAACCTCAGTGTAACCAAACTTAACCTCAGTGTAACCTAACTTAACCTCAGTGTGACCTAACTTATCCTCAGTGTAACCTAACTTAACCTCATTGTAACCTAACTTAACCTCAGCGTAACCTAACTTAACCTCAGTGTAACCAAACTTAGCCTCAGTGTAAACTAACTTAACCTCAGTGTAACGTAACCTCAGTTTAACCTATCTTAACCTCAGTGTAACCAAACTTAACCTCAGTGTAACCTAACTTAACCTCAGTGTAACTTACCTTAACCTCAGTGTAACCAAACTTAACCTCAGTTTAACCTAACAACCTCAGTGTAACCTAACTTAACCTCAGTGTTACCTAACCTCGTAATCCAACTTAACCTCACCTCACCCCGCCTTGCGTGACCTCATTCCCCGCACTCTGGTGGTCCGGGCAAAAAGTTTAACGTTTCGGGAAGCAATTTCGCGGCGCAGAATATTAATTATTGAGTTTGAGAGAAAAAAATAGTAATGACTCGGCCATGAAAAAAATAATTACTCCCTCACAAAAAATAATAATGAGTCGTCGTGACAAAAAATATAAGTGCACTTAGATTTTTAATGCTGTTCAGGGTGTCCGGCGAGTCTGAACAGCTAAACCATATTATTGCTGCTTAAGTTTGCGTCTCGCTGCCTAACACTGCCGCGCTGAACTGTCCATTAGCACTAAATATTTATAAATAAAAATTCACAGTAAACATAAGAAAAAAACGAAAGATAAGGAAACAAGATATAAGAACATAAGAACGTAAGGAGTCTGCAAGAGGCCGGTTGGCCTATACAAGGCAGCTCCTGTACACTCAGCCCCACCTTACCTCACCATCCATGGCCTTATCCAACCTCTTCCTGAATGTATCTGTGGTATTGGCACCCACAACATGGCTCCCAAGCCTGTTCCATTTCGTCCGCCACTCTATTGGTGAACCAATTATTGTCTATGTCTATGTTAAATCTGAATTTGTCTTACTTAAAACCATTGCCACGCGTCCTACCTGGTTCTTTAACTATCAAAATCTTATTGACATCCCCTTTATTAAAGCCCTTCATACATTTATAGACTTCGATCAAGTCTCCTCGTAACCTTCGCCTTTCTATATAGTGTAGATTTAAAGGCTTCAGCCTGTCTTCATAAGGCAAGTTTCTCACCCCCTGAATCATCTTTGTCATCCTCCTCTGTACAGATTCTAACATCTTTATTTCCATTCTATAGTAGGGGGACCAGAACTGAACTGCATAATCGAGATGAGGTCTAATTAGTGCTAAGTAAAGTTTGAGGATGACTTCAGCGCTCCTTTTGCTTACGCTCCTTGAGATGAAACCTGTTTGCCCGATTTTTAGCCTGAATGCATTGAGCCCTAAGACGGAGGTCAGCGCTCACTAGGACTCCTAAGTTTCTCTCACGCCCAGACCTGCTTAGAGGAGAGTCATTTAAGGAGTAATTGTGTGAGGGGTTATTCCTGCCTACACTCAAAATGCTACACTTCCCGACATTGAATTCCATATGCCACTTTCCCGCCCAATCATATAGTATGTCAAGCTCATCCTGGAGGACTGTAGCGTCCCTGTCTGATTGGATTACTCTACCGATCTTGGTATCATCTGCGAACTTACTGACATCACTACTAATTCCTGTGTCCAAGTCATTGATGTATATCAAAAGTACGGCGTGGGTAACTCGCAGGAGTGAAGTAACTTTTAAATTTCGTCTCAAAAAGCCTCACGAACTTCTAATTCCTACTGGTATTATATTTTCCATCCACGAGCCATCCAGATATAAATAATAATATCATCTGGAACTCACAGACTCGCTCACGTCAAAATGTTCTTAACATAATCCTGATTCCCAAACACGGCGACCTCATCTAATATTATCCACAAGGACCGACCACTCAAAATCAAATAACAATACGAAGTGCCGAGAGGAAATTAAGTTTGTTGTAGTGTGTAAAAGTAGTGTGTAGTGTGTGTAGCAGTATGTCTGTTATAATGTGTGTTGTATAGTTTTTATTCATTACTACACGTGCCTTGCCGTATACCATTCTACCTATACACCTGATTGACCTGGTTTGCTATAAATTGCACACGGGAGGGACAGGTGTACTGGCTGGGTAAATACAACAGGTAGATTCAATATTTACCTTCATGTTGCAAGACGGTGACTCGCCAGGAGCCTCGACGTCACCAGACTCGTTACATCAAGACGCACACTACCTGAAAAGCAAAAAAAGTAGTAGTAGTAGTAGTAGTAGTAGTAATAGTAGTAGTAGTAGTAGTAGTAGTAGTAGTAGTAGTAGTAGTAGTACCACCACCACCACCACCACTATCACCACCAACAACAACAACAACAACAATAACAACAACATTACCAAACACCACTATTATCACCACCACCACCTCAATTACAATTTCCAAACACACACACACACACACACACACACACACACACACACACACACACACACACACACAGGAACACAGCACCTAGTCTCCATGTATTGTGTTGATTGTGTTACCTGGGAAAGTGTTGTTTTATGGAGTGTGACAAGCTTACCTGCGAGAGAGAGAGAGAGAGAGAGAGAGAGAGAGAGAGAGAGAGAGAGAGAGAGAGAGAGAGAGAGAGAGAGTTGGGTACTCCTTTTAACCCACTTCTGTATTTCCCTTAGGACCAGTATGTTCCTCCACTCCCTCTTTTTGCATACGAAAATATACATACTGTACAAGTCATTCACTTATAAAACAGGAAGCGTGAATAAGTAAGCAGTTTCATTTGTTTCATTATTTCATTTTTATTTGTAATTTCATATATTCATTCATTTTATTTATTCATTTATTCTTTTTTTTTTACTTCTTACTTCATTTGTTTATGTATGCATTTGTCTGTGTGTTTCGTAGAGCCGCATAAATAATAAGCACACTTCAACACTACACTTTAAGTACAATTTATTAAGATTAAAATTCACATTCTTTTTTTTCTTTGAGGCCACGACACATTGCTCTCTTTATTAATTTTTCATTTCCATTGTTTTCTTTTTAGAGTATTCTGCTTATTGCTTCCTGGTTTATACAGAAGTTACAATTCATGATGCCAATGATAATAGAAAATAATAATAATAATAATAATAATAATAATAATAATAATAATAATAATAATAATAATAATAATAATAATAATAATAATAATAATAATAATAATAATAATAATAATAATAATAATAATAATAATAATAATAATAATAATAATAATAATAATAATAATAATATATCAATAAAAAAAATAATAATATCAATAACTATCAGCCACAAAACTTTATCATTTTCATACTGACATTATTTATTTCATATAAAAAAAAAATGCCTTCAATCTCTAGCTCCGCAACAATTTTTTATAAACCAAACAACAAAACAGATTTTTACCTCGCAAAATTAAATCATTCCTCACTTCTGTATTTTTCATCTCCGTAGTTTCGTGTCACGTCGACAAAACAAAACTGCAGTGCTCTAAAGTGTGAGTTACCAAGTTGTCAACCCCAGAATTAAGAGGAAAAAAATACTGAGCAACATTTAAACACACACACACACACACACACACACACACACACACACACACACACACACACACACACACACACTCAACACACACACAGAAGAAAAATGAAATCACTAAACTAATTACAACTCGTATTATGTCCCCCAGCTATTCTGCATACATATATAATTTAACATCCTCGTGAAAAAAAATAATAATAAACATTCCGTATCACTTTTTCATTAACCTATTTCAAAATTAATATTATTCCATTATCCTCATTTCAAACAATTAATGGCCACAGTAGACCAGGTTACCCCGCACATTTATTATCGTTATTATTATCATTATTAGTATTACCGTCATTATAATCATATTTACTATTATTACTACCTCTATGATTGGTTTGCTTACATGCCACGTTTATTAATATTGGTCTAAGTCTCTGTTTGTACCCTATTCTCTCAAAAAACAAAATTACAAAGCATATTTTAAACCACTCTATTTAACTCAATCCAAACGTTTAATGACTGCAGGAATGAAAAACAGCAGTCGTTATTTATATTTTTTCCATGTTTCCTATTGCGTGATAACACTCCCATAATACAAAATGACAAAGGTATATTTTCAACTACCTTCCTAAACTCATTTCAAATTGTAAATAACTACGGGAATAAAACACAGAAGCCATTATTTTCAGATGTGCGATAGACCGAACCAGACATTTATATATCTCCGTCATTTTATTGTTTCGTGTACAGTATGATTTTACCGTGAAGGCTTGGAGATGAATAAATTAATCGTGTTTTTCTTTTCCAATGTGCAATAGACCCAACCAGTTTTTTTCTTTTTTATATGTCTTCATCATTTAATTGTTTCGTTTACCGTATGACTTTACCGTGAAGGCTTGGAGCTGAAAAAATAATCGTCTTCTTCTTTTCATATGTGCAATAGATCCAACCATTTTTATGTGTGTCTCCATCATTATATTGCCTCGTGTACCGTATGACTTTATCGTGAAGGCTTGGAGCTGAATAAAATAATCGTCTTCTGCTTTTCATACGTTCAATATCCCATTCATCCCATCCAGTTTTTTTGTGTGTCCATCAATTTATTGCCTCGTGTACCGTATGACTTTACCGTGAAGGCTTGGAGCTGAATAAAATAATCGTCTTCTGCTTTTCATACGTTCAATATCCCATTCATCCCATCCAGTTTTTTTGTGTGTCCATCAATTTATTGCCTCGTGTACCGTATGACTTTACCTTGAAGGCTTGGAGCTTTTCATATGTGCAATAGACCAAACCAGTTTTTAGTGTGTCTCCATCATTTTATTGCTTCGTGTACCTTATTTACTTTACCGTGAAGCCTTGAACGAGAATAAACTAAGCGCGTTCTTCTTTCCAATAAGGGTAAGTGGCAGCAATATGATGGAAAAGGGAAGGGAAGGAGAGCAATTTCAAAACCCTTCGCTTCAACTCCATTACACATCCATTTACCTCCTCTCGCTTTCATCACACCATAATTTCTGGTTTCTCTCTCCTTGTCTATCTATTTATGTATCTATTTATCTATCTATCTATCTATCTATCTCAGTATTCAGTCATTTTTTTCTGTTTATTTTTGTTCATTATTTTTGTTATCTCTTTATTTATCTGTCCATCTCTCTCTCTCTCTCTCTCTCTCTCTCTCTCTCTCTCTCTCTCTCTCTCTCTCTCTCTCTCTCTCTCTCTCTCTCTCTCTCTCGTAATACACCTACATAACGTACTCTCTATGACGCAGAGCCCTTCGCTATACAACACATCATAACGGAACAAAAATACTTAATAGCTGAAGGTAAAATACTGTCTATTTTTTACGTGCTCGGCTACACAAAGGTAATTATTCGCAGGCTTCACCGTTTTGTATAATTTAGTTTTTTTTACTATATTGTTTTCCGCTACACACACAAAAAAAATGGATGTGATACTGTCCGGGTACTTCAAAGTTATAATTATTCGTAGTTTTTTTTTTCAGCAATGTGTTTGTGTTGTTGGTTTTGTTGCATCGCTATCCCGTATACAAAAGAATAAACGATACTGCAGGGCTACTCAAAAGCAATTAGTTGTATTTACACTAATGCCTTTTGTTCCTATTGTTGCGTTGTTTTAATACAACTCAAACATATATAATTAATGCAATGGTATCTGTACTAAGTCATTTCCTTTTATACTCAGCTTTCCAATAATAATTTCTGCAATAATTCGTATATAAAAAAAATCGATGAAAATTAATACACTAAAATATATACCGATTGTTTTTTCGTACATTTTTCATACTCGCTGCACTGAATCCCTTTCCTTACTAAATAACTAATGTCTCTCTAACTTTCTTCCTACCTGTAAATAAGTAGAAAAACAGGAAAAATAGAGACCCCGCTGAGTAGAGGCGGCTACAAATCATTCTTTTCCGTCACTCTCCTATTCATTCCGTGTGGTAAATCCTCTTTTTAACACCCATCAAGAAATAAGGTAATACAATCTTTCTTCCTACCTGCATATAAGTAGGAAAACAGGACAAATAGAGACCCCGCTGAGTAGAGGCGGCTACAAATCATTCTTTTCCGTCACTCTCCTATTCATTCCGTGTGGTAAATCCTCTTTTTAACACCCACCAAGAAATAAAGCAATACAACCTTTCTTCCTACCTGTATATAAGTAGGAAAACAGGACAAATAGAGACCCCGCTGAGTAGAGGCGGCTACAAATCATTCTTTTCCGTCACTCTCCTATTCATTCCGTGTGGTAAATCCTCTTTTTAACACCCATCAAGAAATAAAGCAATACAATCGTTTCCATCTTGAACAAGTGGAGAAACTCGACGAATAGATCCCCAGCTGAATGGAAGAGGTCACAAATCATTCTTCTTTCAACGTTTCTTTTCATTCCTTGTAGTATATCATCTTGTTAATACTCACCACACAAATGAAAAAGAAAATACATTCGTGTCGACCTTTAGTAAGTAGAAAGCAGGACAAATACAGACCCAGCAGATTGAAAGAGGTCACAAATCTTTTTTTTTTTCAACATTTCTATTCATTCCTTGTAGTGTATCATCTTGCTAACACTCACCACACACATGAAAAAAAAAATACATTCGTGTCGACATTTAGTACGTAAGACGAAAACAGACCCAGAT
>NC_066538.1:5434925-5444925 GCF_024679095.1 Eriocheir sinensis
AAACTAATTATTTTTTTAATAATATACTAATTCATTTTCGCTTTCCTTTTTTCTCAGGTTGGTGTGACGCGTGTACGAAAGAGAAACAAAGACAAGAACATTCTGGTTAAGGTATTTATGTGTGTGTGTGTGTGTGTGTGTGTGTGTGTGTGTGTGTGTGTGTGTGTGTGTGTGTGTGTGTGTGTGTGTGTGTGTGTGTGTGTGTGTGTGTGTGTTCTTATTCTTTTTTTTCCTTCTTACTTATCCCTTCCATTCTTTTATCTTACCCAATAATTACTTTCTCCCTTCCTTATTCCTCTTCGTAGTCAGTAACCTCCTTTTTCTTTCCCACGCTTTACCTTATAATTGTTTTCCCTTTTCTTCATTTATCTTCCTATTCCAATCTTCCTTCCTATTTCTCCTCCTCCTCCTCTTGTTCAACTTTCCCCTCCTTCTTTCTCTTTCTTCGCCTACTTTATTTCTTTCTCTTCCTACATGAATTATCTATCCTCTTCCTTCTCCTCCTTTTCCTATTTCTCTTTCTCTTCTCTTACTTTCTAACTTTTCCTTTCTTCTTCCTCCTCGTACTCAGCTTTCCTCTCCTTCCTCCTCTTTCTTTTACTTTCCTTCTTTCCTTGTGCACTCAGCCTCTCCCGTTCCTCCCTTCCTTCTTTCACCAAATAATGACTCCCCTTTTTTTTCTCTCTCATTCGTCTTCTTACTCTTTCTATCTTTATCTAACAGACTCCTATTTCCTCTTTCTCCTTCACCCTCCCTTTCCTTCTTTTCTCCTCCTCCTTATCTTTTCTCCTTCTTTCCTTTCTCTTCGTCTAAGCTACCTCTTCTCTTCCTCCTGCCCTTCTACACCTCTTCCTCATCTTCCCTCTCTATGGTGACTCCACTTTTTCCTTCTTCCCCTTCTCACACAATAGCATTATCTTCCCCTCATCTTCTCAGTCACCTTCTTCTCCCCTCGTTATTATTGTATCGAAACCTAGGTGGCTTATCCTTTATCAGTTTTGCTTTTCTTTATCCTTCTCTTCCTCTTATCCATTTCCATCTCCCCTCTTCACCTTCATCATCCACTCCGTCATCTTCTTCCACCCTTCTTCATCTTTCCAAAACCCGAGTGGCTAACCTTTGTCTTCCTTTCTCTGCCTATTTAAACCATTTTTTTCCTCTCCTTCTATTCAGCTTTCCTCTCCCTTTCTCTTCCTTCGCCTGCTCTCTTCCTTTCTCTTCCTAAACGATTTACCTATCCTCTTCCTCCTCCTCCTCTTCTTCTTCCTCCTCCTCTGCCCTGACCCCC
This sequence comes from Eriocheir sinensis, assembly GCF_024679095.1. Classification (NCBI taxonomy): domain Eukaryota; kingdom Metazoa; phylum Arthropoda; class Malacostraca; order Decapoda; family Varunidae; genus Eriocheir; species Eriocheir sinensis. The sequence continues at coordinate 5,436,214 of NC_066538.1, forward strand.
TTCTTCCCACTTCTTCTCATTCACCATCTACCCCATCATTATCTCCTCCTCTTTATCTTTCCAAAACCCTAGTGACCCTTCTTTATCAACCTTCCTTTTCCGTTACTGACCACATGACCTTCTCCCCCCCGCCCCCCTCTCCACTCCCCTTTCACCATCCACTTAATAACGTCCTTTCCCTCTTCATCTTTACAAAACCCAAGTGACTCTTCCTTATCATTCTTCTCCAACCTCTCCTTCCCTCCCCCTCTACCCTGTCCTCCTCTTTCTTCCCCTCTTCATCTCTCCCATAATAATCTGTCTAGTCCTTCTCATCCTTTCCTTTTCCAATCCACTCTTCTATTTCTCTATTCTCTCCCCATATGACTCCTTCCCATCTCCTCCCCTTTCCCTCCTTCCCTTCTTTCTCTCCTTCTTCATCTCTCCCATAACAATCTGTCTAGTCCTTCTCATCCTTTCCTTTCCTAATCCACTCTGCTCTTTCTCTATTCTCCCTCCAAATGACCCCTTCTCATCTCCCCCCCTTCCCCCCTTCCTTTCTTTCAGACTTTTCCTCCTCCTTCTCCTCCTTTACCGACCTATCCACTTTTCTTTTCCTCCAGTCCCTATCTACCTGACCTCTTTTCCACCCCTCCTCCCTCCCTTACCATCTACTCCGTCAGCTTATCCTTCCCCTTCTTCATCTTTCTCCTCCCTCTTCATCTCTCCCAAACCAAACTGACTCTTCCTCCTCCTTCTTTCTCTTCCTAATCCACTCTTCTCTTCCTCTCTTTTCTCCTCTTCCCCTCCCTCTCTCCGTCAGCTTCTTTTTCCCCTTCTTCATCTTTCTCCTCCCTCTTCATCTCTCCCAAACCAAACTGACTCTTCCTCCTCCTCCTCCTTTCTCCTCCTAATCCACTCTCCTCTTCCTCTCTTTTCTCCTCTCCCCCTCCCTCTCTTCCCCTTCAACATCCTCACCTTCTTCTCCGTTATCTTTTTTTTCTCTTCTTCACTTTCTTTCTCTTCCTTTCCAAACCAAATCCACTCTTCCTCCACTCCCCCCCCTCCCCCCCCGTACGGAGCAGCTCTTAAAGGTGCTCCCACGCGGCCACTTCAAGGGAGATTCGACCACTTGGACACGAGCCCGAACATTTACCTGCCGTAATTATTCACCTGAGCTGCATTTCGGGGGGGGGGCGAAAGAGGTCGAGATGGAAGAGGGGAGAGAGGGAGGGAGGAAGAGAGGGAGGAACGCAGGTAAGGAAGAGTAGAGTGACTGAGGGAAATGGAGAAAAAGGGAGGAAAGAGAATGGGAGGGAAGAGGAAAGGAAGGAAGAGAGAGGGAAAGGGAGGAAGAGAAAAAAAAAGTCGAGGCCGTAAGGAGAAAAACCAGGAAAGGGGAGTGGGAGGGAAGTAGGGAAGAGGATGGGAGGGAAAAAGAGAGAAAGGAATGAAAGAGGAGAGGAAGGGAGGAAGGTGGAGAGGTTGGGGAGGAAGGAAGAGATAGGAATGGAAGAGAAAGTAGAGTAAGGGAAGGAATCAGGGAGAGAGAAATGAAAGAAAAGAGGCATAGAAGGGAAAGAATAGGGAGGGGAAGCGAAAGAAAATAGGGAATCAAAGGAAAAAGACCGAGGGAACGAGGGAATAGAGAGGGAAGTAAGGAAGGAAAGATGGATGATAAAGGATATTGAGATAAGGGCGGAAAAGTAACAGGGAAAAAGGGAGAGAAAGGAGGGGGAGGGGAAGCAGAAGAAAATAAAGACTTGAAGGAGAGAGACCAAGGGAGGGAGGAAAATAGAGAGGGAAGTAAGGAAGGAAAGATGAATGATAAAGGAAATTGAGATAAGGGCGGGAGAGTAAGAAGGAAAAAAGGAAGAGAAAGGAGGGATAGAAGCAAGAGATGAATAAAGGAGTTAATGGAGGAGAGCAAAGAGGGAGAAAGGAAGGAATGTGACAATGGAGGGAAGATGGTAGAAAAATAAAGAAAAAATATAGCAAAAGAGAGACAAAAAGAAAGAAGAAAAGATTGCAAAACAGATATATACAAGGAAAAATTGCGATAAACGACACACACACACACACACACACACACACACACACACACACACACACACACACACACACACACACACACACACACACACACACACACACAACCACCACCTCCCACCTCCAAACCCCGCACACACACAAACACAAACTAAAAACATAAAAATAAATAACACCAAACACAGGTAAATTAGTAGACCCCCCGCAGGTAAAGAAGACAAATTATCGCGAGACACACCCGTAGTCATTAGTTTACCTGTCCTAACGCGCCACCTCGCCTCACCTGCCCCCAAACCCTCTCTGTCTCGCCCGCATAACTAATTCACTAACTCGGCTCACCTCGGCTCGGAAATACCTGTTTACCGAGCAACTTTGTAATTAATGTCTCTCTGATGAAGTCTCTCGCTTTCTCTCTATCTCTGTCTCCGTCTCTCGCTCTTCCTCTCCATTTTTCTTTGTCTCTCTCTCTCTCTCTCTCTCTCTCTCTCTCTCTCTCTCTCTCTCTCTCTCTCTCTCTCTCTCTCTCTCTCTCTCTCTCCTTTTCTCTGTTTCTTTCTCTGTTTCTGTCTCTTTCTCTCCACTTTTCTCTGTTTCTTTCTCTGTTTCTGTCTCTTTATCTCCAATTTTCTCTCTCTCTCTCTCTGTCTCCATCTCTCTCTCTTTCTCTCCACTTTTCTCTGTTTATCTCTCTCTGTCTCTCGCTCTTCCTCTCCACTTTCCTCTGTTTCTATCTGTTTCTCGCTCTTCCTCTCCACTTTCCTCTGTTTCTATCTGTTTCTCGCTCTTTCTCTCCACTTTCCTCTGTTTCTATCTGTTTCTCGCTCTTCCTCTCCACTTTCCTCTGTTTCTATCTGTTTCTCGCTCTTTCTCTCCACTTTCCTCTGTTTCTATCTGTTTCTCGCTCTTTCTCTCCACTTTCCTCTGTTTCTATCTGTTTCTCGCTCTTCCTCTCCACTTTTCTCTGTTTCTCTCTCTCTGTCTCGATCTTTCTCTCCACTTTCCTCTGTTTCTATCTGCCTCTCGCTCTTCCTCTCCACTTTCCTCTGTTTCTATCTGCCTCTCGCTCTTCCTCTCCACTTTCCTCTGTTTCTATCTGTCTCTCGCTCTTTCTCTCCACTTTCCTCTGTTTCTATCTGTTTCTCGCTCTTCCTCTCCACTTTTCTCTGTTTCTCTCTCTCTGTCTCGATCTTTCTCTCCACTTTCCTCTGTTTCTATCTGTTTCTCACTCTTTCTCTCCACTTTCCTCTGTTTCTATCTGTTTCTCTCTCTTACTCTCGACTTTACTCTGTTTCTATCTGTCTCTCCTCTTCTCTCCACTTTCCTCTGTTTCTATCTGTTTCTCCTCTTCTCTCCACTTTTCTCTGTTTCTCTCTCTCTGTCTCGATCTTTCTCTCCACTTTTCTCTGTTTCTCTCTCTCTCTGTCTCGATCTTTCTCTCCACTTTCCTCTGTTTCTATCTGTTTCTCGCTCTTTCTCTCCACTTTTCTCTTTCTCTCTCTCTCTCTCTCTCTCTCTCTCTCTCTCTCTCTCTCTCTCTCTCTCTCTCTCTCTCTCTCTCTCTCTCTCTCTCTCTCTCTCTCTCTCTCTCTATTTCTCTCTATCTCCATCTGTCTATCAACCTATATTTTCGTCTATATATATTTATCAATCTATCTATCTGTCTATCTATCTTTATCTATCTATCTATCTTCTTTACTTAACATTTAATTTGGCACGTACACTTTTTTTCAATTTTCAAAGCATTTCCGAGGAACTTAATCAACATGTAATTATTAGGTCATCATTAATATCATCACCATCATCACCATCATCATCATCAGCATCAGCATCATCATCATCATCATTCAGCGAAGCAACGTAATAATAAAGAAGAAAACATAATTATAGAAGTGATTATGTATATACGAGCATTATACGTGTGTGTGTGTGTGTGTGTGTGTGTGTGTGTGTGTGTTTGTCGATCATCGGAATTCAAATTACGCTCAAACTTCAATTATTATTACGACTCTTCCTCGATATCATTTAGCTGTTAGCGCCTCCATTATTTCCTGGGCGACGGGAGGTATTATTGCATTTCTATATATTCACTGATTCGCGGCGTTAATCCTATTGCAAACACTCTAATGGCTTTTATTCTTTTATTGGGGTGGGGGGGGGGGGGTGAGGGGGAGGGGGTAGGAGAGCTGATGATGAAATGGTGTGGAGAAGGGGGTCAGTGTTGTTGTTGTTGTTGTTGGTGGTGGTGGTGGTGATTGAGGGGGAAGGGGGAGGCAGATGATGAAATGGTAGGGGAGAGGTCAGTGTTTTTGTTATTGTTGTTGTTGGTGGTGGTGGTGGTGTTGGAAGGGGGGGGGGGGTGGAAGGGAGGTAAGAATGATGATTTTGATGATAACAGTAGAAGAAAACTAAGAAAAAGAACAAACCAGCAAAAACAAGAATAATGACAACATCAACAAACACAAAAACAACAACGAAAAAAGCCAGTAAGAGAGAGAGAAAGGGAAGAAAAGTAAAAAAAAAAAAATAGCTCAAACCACAATACAACATTCACTATAAAAAATAGCATCAATTACATCAATAACATAAAACATGAAAAAAAGATTACAAGCTCAAATATCGCAGGAAATAATAAATGACACAAGACAATAAACGTAAGACATAGAAGGTTGGTATGCCGAGACGCCTCCATCCCTCCCAACAAATATTTTCAAAGACCTAAAACGAGATTAACCGGGTTCTAATGAGTGTTTCCTTAGGTTCACTGTACTGAAGAAGGGTCAGACTACCACCAGGGTCACAAAACTACCCTTGGAAATGCCCACAACTCCTACGAAAGCCTTGTCAAATGTGTGTGCTTGGGCCCTAAGACACGACATAACACACCCACTCCCCTCGGTAGCATCCTTCACACTGCACCTCATCGGAATTCAAACGGACATTAAACGAACACAAATTCAAAGGTAAATCACTCCCCACCCCTGACACCTGGCCACTCACCTACACCTTTCCCTACCCACTTGTCACTTACTCTTCCCTATACACCTGTCTTTCTTAGTTAACTTTATATGCGCTGAAACTGAAAATATTTGGTGGCTTTTTCCTTTATCACTTATCACCTCAGTCCCATATTCTTACACGCTTTCGACCCCAGCAAGACCTATTTCCGAAGGCCACAAGAGAGATTAGTCGGGTTCTCATTAGTGGTTCTTTACATTCACGGTGCAGAAGCCTTGTCAAACTATCACAAGGATCATAAAACTACCCATGTCAATTCCCACAACTACTACGAAAGCCTTGTCAAATGTGGGTGTGTAAGTTATGAAAGGTTTGAGACGGTCGTTCCCTTTCTTCTGGTTCCCCAAAACGCCGCCAGGGCCGCTAAAAATGGTGCAAGACGATAAATAAAACTTCTTGGGTACAAACTCCCGAAGGAATTCTCAATAATACACTTACCATTGCTGTGAGAGAGAGAGAGAGAGAGAGAGAGAGAGAGAGAGAGAGAGAGAGAGAGAGAGAGAGAGAGAGAGAGAGAGAGAGAGAGAGAGAGAGAGAGAGAGAGAGAGAGAGAGAGAGAGAGAGAGAGAGAGAAGGAAAGTAAAAGGAAAGAAAAAAGATAAAAGCGATATATGGAAAGAAAGGAAGAAAATAACAGGAAATCACGACAAACAAGTGAGAGAGAGAGAGAGAGAGAGAGAGAGAGAGAGAGAGAGAGAGAGAGAAATGAGAGTGAGAGATTATTCCAGCCCAAATGCGCTTTACAAATATAATCCTTTGAAGCCGTCCAAGCCATAACCAGTGACGTGATTCTTTCCATGCGTCATCTACACCTGCCCACACCTGTCCACGCTCCCCTCACACCTGTCACCTCCCCCTACACCTCGCTTACACCTGTCCACATACCCTTATACTCACATTCACACCCCTCACATCTGTCACCTCTTTCCCTCTGCACCTGTTTTACACCTGTCCACACACCTCTATACCCCCATACGCTCCCCTTACACCTGTCCCGTCATCCCTGCATTCTCTTACACCTGTCCCCTTCTTTCACCTCTACACCTGTTTACACCTGTTCAAACACCTCTACACTCCCCGTACACCTGTCACCTGTTCATCTCTACACCTGGCTACACAAGAACTAGATAGAAAGAGCAACAGAACATAAATTAAAACATGACAGATTTTGAAAAGTACAGCGAGGAAATATATATACGAAAGAAGACATTAAACGAACTCAAATTCAAAGGTAAATCACTCCCCACCCCTGACACCTGGCCACTCACCTACACCTGTCCCTTCCCACTTGTCACTTACTCTCCCCTATACACCTGTCTTTCTTAGTTAACTCTATATGCGCTGAAACTGATCATATTTCGGTCCTGTTATGTATTTTTTTATTCATTTTAGTATTCTTTTATTCCTGTCCTTCTTTTCATTTTATCATTTTATTGTTTTTATTTATACTCTTTTTATTCCATCTCTTTACTGTCGAAAAAAAAATATTAATATGAGCTTTTTTTTTACAGCTAAAGAAACTACTCAAGGGCAACAAAAAAAAAGGTGTAAAAAAAAAGGTCCGCTAATCGCTGTTCCCACAAAGACAAAAGTAATGAGCGGCCAAAAGAGAGGTCAATTTCGGGGGGAGAGGCGTCTTGATAGGAAAATATTATTAGCATTTTACCAGCGGATCAAACTCTTATCGATTAAGTTACCACACACCTGTGCTTTCTCTCTCCCTCTTCTTCTCTACATCCTCCACCCCCACCTCTCCCATATACACGTAAGGGAAGAAGAGAAAGCATGTACAACTTTAACTTTCTTCGTTTCCATCCTTCTTACTCCATCTGTGAAATCTCTACCTGTTCTTTAATTTATCTCTCTCCTCTCTCCCATTCTCTCCGTCCCCTCCACACACACACACACACACACACACACACACACACACACACACACAGACACAGACACAGACACAGACACAGCCCCCCCCCCCCCACAAGCAAGCAAGGCCATTAAGGTATGCTAAACAGACAGACACACACACACACACACACACACACACACACACACACACACACACACACCACCTCGACTGTTAGTGAGTCAGTCAGCGTGCAAGTGTATGTGGAGCCGTTGCTAAGTCACGCTAAGTCACGCTGCGAGTCACTCTCAAGCCCATGTACCTTCGCAGATGTCGGCGAGGCTCAGCTAAATGCTTTCAGCTTTGCCCGAACGAGTGTTTTTACCCTCGCCAGCGCATCAGCATAATTTATTCATGGATTTATTATGCAACAGCCAGACGCCACAAAGGGAGGTACAGATGTGATAGTGTTTTCCCTAGCCACAAGAAGAGAGGGTTGGGGAATGGGGTGCTTGGGGAAGGGGAGAGGAGAGGAGATGAAGGGGAAGGAAGGAGAGCGGAAAGGGAATCGGGAGTATGATAAAGGAAAATAAAGAAGGGGAAAGATGTGGGGCTGGAGGTTAGGGAGGGGGTGCTTGGGAAAGGGGAGAGGAGAGTAGATGAAGGGGAAGGGAGGGGAGGAAAAAGGGAAAGGGGTGAATGGAGAAGGAAGGAAGAGGTAGGGGTGGGAGTTGGGGAAGGGGCTGTTGGTGGGGAGGAGGAGGGGAAAGTAAATGAGGGGAAAGTAAATGAAGGGAAAGGGAGGAATGGAAAAGGAAGAGAAAGAAGGGGAAAGAGGTTGGGGTGGAGATGTGGAAGGGGATGTTGGTGGGGATGGGGGGAGAGGAAAGTAGATGAAGGAGAAGGAGGAGCTGAACAGGGGATGGGAAAGAATGGAGAAGGAAGAGAAAGAGGGGGAAAGAGGTGGGGGTGGGGGTGATGAAGGGGGTGTTGGTAGGGAGGGAGGGGAAAGTAGATGAAGGGGAAGGAGGAGAAAACGGGGGAAGAGGAAAAATGGAGAAGGAAGAGAAAGAGGGGGAAACAGAGAGGGGAAAAGGAAGAGAAAGAGGGGGAAACAGAGAGGGGAAAAGGAGAAGAGGGAAAAGGAGGAGGAGAGGAAGAAAGAGGAATGGAAAGATGGGGAAGGGAAAAAAAGGTACTTGTCTGTTTTTGTTTTTTTTTCGTGTGATTGGGTGAGGAATGGAAAGGAACAAAATGAAGGGCAAGGAAGGAGAGCAGAAAAATATATGAAAAAAAGGGGAGAGGAAGGGAAGGGAAAAGGAAAGGGGAGGAAAATGGGAGGAAAGGAAAGGGAAAGAAATGAAAAAAGGAAAACATGGAATAGGGAAAAAAAAGGGAACTAACTGCATGTGTGTGTGTGTGTGTGTGTGTGTGTGTGTGTGTGTGTGTGTGTGTGTGTGTGTGTGTGTGTGTGTGTGTGTGTGTGTGTGTGTGTGTGTGTGTGTGTGTGTGTGTGTGTGTGTGTGTGTGTGTGTGTGTGTGTGTGTGTGTGTCCTGCCAAGTGATGGAAGTGCGTTGCCTTAATGCTTGTGGCGGGAGGGGGGTGAGGGGGAAGGGGTGGTGGTGGAAGGGTGGAGGTGCAGGTGGTGATGATAGTGGAGGTAATAGTGGAGGTGGAGGGTCGGGGTGGTAGTGGAAATGGTGTTGGAAATGGTGTTGGAAATGGGTGGTGGAAATATCACATAATCGCTATTGTTGTTGAGAGAGAGAGAGAGAGAGAGAGAGAGAGAGAGAGAGAGAGAGAGAGAGAGAGAGAGAGAGAGAGA
>NC_066538.1:5449925-5462425 GCF_024679095.1 Eriocheir sinensis
TGTGTGCGTGTGTGTGTGTGTGTGTGTGTGTGTGTGTGTGTGTGTGTGTGTGTGTGTGTGTGTGTGTGTGTGTGTGTGTGTGTGTGTGTGTGTGTGTGTGTGAAGGTGCTTAATCACAGGTAAACGGGACAGGTGAGCGTGAATACCTGAGTAATTAGTGAGATAGAACGGCCAGGTGTTACGAGGAGTGATGCAGTAGTAGTAGTAGTAGTAGTAGTAATAGTAGTAGTAGTAGTAGTAGGAGTAGTCGTAGTAGTAGTAATGGTATCACTAGCATCACCAAGAGTCAAATTACCACATTCAGTACACCATTTCCACTCCATAATGGTGAGACACTTGATTGGAATGGTGATGGGGTGATGGTAAGGGGGACGGGGGGAGGAGGAGGGCGGTAAAGGTAGTGAAGGGGGGAGTGAATGAAGGCGTGGGAGAAAAAAAAGGAGAGGGAAAAATTCGCAGGAAAAACGAGGAATATTGTAGAGAGGAAAAAAATGCCAGGGAGGGAGAGAGAGAGGTAGATTGGCAGGCAGTGTATGGGAGAGAGGGAGGGAATGGGGAGGGAGGGAGGGAAGGAAGGGCAAGGAGGAGAGTATGATGTAATGGAAAAGAGGAGGAAAAAAAGAGAGGGAGGGAGGGAAGTTCATGAAGAGAGAGAGAGAGAGAGAGAGAGAGAGAGAGAGAGAGAGAGAGAGAGAGAGAGAGAGAGAGAGAGAGAGAGAGAGAGAGAGAGAGAGAGAGAGAGAGAGAGAGAGAGAGAGAGAGAGAGAGAGAGAGAGAGAGAGAGAGTTTCTGTGTGTGTGTGTGTGTGTGTGTGTGTGTGTGTGTGTGTGTGTGTGTGTGTGTGTGTGTGTGTGTGTGTGTGTGTGTGTGTGTGTGTGTGAAGATGAAAACTTTATCCGCGTGAAAAAGCGAGTATGAAAACACACACTAAAAAAAAAAAGAGCAAAAAAAACAAAATAAAAAAACAACAACCAAAGGAAAACACGTCAAAGAAAACTGGAAAAAAGAAAAACCAACACACACACACACACACACACACACACACACACACACACACACACACACACACACACACACACGTCAATCATATTTCCTTATCCTGTAAACCACCAACCTCCTCCTCCTCCTCCTCCTTCTCCTCCTGTACTGTGGGTCGGCCTTGAGTTGGGAAGAGCAAATGTTTGGGGAGGAGGTGAGCAAATTTCGGGGTGGTGGTGAAGGAGGCGTTGAGACGGGCGGATAAATAGTGGTGCTGGGAGGAAGAGGGGGATTACCCTACCGCCTGGAACGTCTAATACAGGCTGCCAACCACACCTGGACCGGGGAAGGGCAGGTAAGGTATAGGTAACAGGAGGGGAAGGTGGGAGGGAAGGGAATCTATGGGTAAGGAAATAGGGAAGATTGGAAGGGCATGTAAGGCGTAGGGAAGAGGAGGGAAAGGTGGGAGGGAAGGGAATCTATAGGTAAGGAAATAGGGAAGATTGGAAGGGCATGTAAGGCGTAGGGAAGAGGAGGGAAAGGTGGGAGGGAAGGGAATCTTTAGGTAAGGAAATAGGGAAGGTTGGAAGGGCATGTAAGGTGTAGGAAAGAGGAGGGGAAGGTGGGAGGGAAGGGAAGCAATAGGTAAGGGAATAGGGAAGGTGGAAGGGTATGTAAGGTGTAGGGAAGAGAGAAGGAGATGGTATGGAATTCAAGCTATAGGTAAAAGGAAAGGGAAAGTTAGGTTAGTTATAGGTAAAGGGGAAGGGAATGTAAAGTATTAATAAGAGAGAAGGGGAAGATGGTATGGAAGGGAAGGGAAGAGGAAAGGGAAAGTTAGGTTAGCAATTGGTAAGAGGAAAAGAGACTGCAGGAGGTAAGCTATAAATAAATAAAAAAAGAATATGGAAGGGCATTTAGGCTATAGGTAAGGAGGAAGGGAAAGGTAGGAGAGAAGTTAGGCCGTAGGTAAGAGGAAAGGGGAAGATGGGTGGACAGATAAAGAGGAGAGATAAAGAGGAAAAGGACGATAAGTTTTGCATAGGTTTAGGAAGGACAGTGAAGTTAAGATAGAAAAATAAAACAACAGATAAAGAGGAGAGATAAAGAGGAAAAGGAAGGTAAGTTTTGCATGGGTTTAGGAAGGACAGTGAAGTTAAGATAGAAAAATAAAACAACAGATAAAGAGGAGAGATAAAGAGGAAAAGGAAGGTAAGTTTTGCATGGGTTTAGGAAGGACAGTGAAGTTAAGATAGAAAAATAAAACAACAGATAAAGAGGAGAGATAAAGAGGAAAAGGACGATAAGTTATGCATAGGTTTAGGAAGGACAGTGAAGTTAAGATAGAAAAATAAAACAACAGATAAAGAGAAGAGATAAAGAGGAAAAGGAAGGTAAGTTTTGCATGGGTTTAGGAAGGACAGTGAAGTTAAGATAGAAAAATAAAACAGATAAAGAGAAGAGATAAAGAGGAAAAGGAAGGTAAGTTTTGCATGGGTTTAGGAAGGACAGTGAAGTTAAGATAGAAAAATAAAACAGATAAAGAGAAGAGATAAAGAGGAAAAGGAAGGTAAGTTTTGCATGGGTTTAGGAAGGACAGTGAAGTTAAGATAGAAAAATAAAACAACAGGTAGAGAGGAGAGATAAAGAGGAAAAGGAAGGTAAGTTTTGCATGAGTTTAAAAAGTCCGGTGAAGTTACGATAGAAAAATATAGCAAGTGTATTATGACTGAGATGTGCTTTTAAATATTACCCGCATCACCTTGACTATTAAAGGACGAGTGTGTTAGAGGTAAGAAGGGGGAAGTGTGGTCATGACATGTTAAGGGGTATAGGTAATCTCCAGGTAGAACAGTAAGATAAGGTGTGTGCATAGGTTGACTAGTGTTTGGGGAAGGTAACCAGAACATCTTGAATATGCTAGTACCGATGAGACAGAAGATGAAGGGAGAGAGGAGAGGTAAGGCTTAAATGAATAAAAAAAAAACGTACATAGCTGACGAAACGCACACGAGAAAAACGTACATATAAAAAAACGCACACAATTTGGTAAAAAAAAAACGCACTTATATGAGAAAAAAAAACGTACATGAGTGACATACGATACGCACAGACGCAGGGGGGTGACACAAACGACTTATAAACGCGGTGGAGGTACGAAAGGCAGGGGTGCATAAGTTAAGGAGTGCTTAGTGAATATTATTGCAACACCTTGAATATGGAAGACAAGTGAGGTAGGAGAAGGTGAGGCCTAAGGAAGGTAGAGAAGGAAGGAAAGGCTTAAATTAGGGACAGGTAGGTAGGTAGGAGTGCCGAAATTATGGGGCGCTAAGTAGATATTATTGGAACACCTTGAGTGGGCAGGGCAGGTGAGGTCGAAGGTAAGTCTAAGGAAGGTAGAGAAGGATGGTAAGGCTTAATCAGGGAGAGGTTGGTAGGTAGGAGTGCCGAAATTATGGGGCGCTAAGTAAATATTATTGGAACACCTTAAGTGGGCAGGGCAGGTGAGGTCGAAGCAACGTTGCCAGATTGTCGTACTCCGCCTCCTATGTTCGCCGATTTCCGACCCCAAAACTGCCTCCTCGACCCCAATAACTGCCTTCATATATGGTTATCGTTAAAATGATTAATTATTGGAGTTTTCTGGTAATAGCTATGGCTCAGAAACCGGTTAATACGAGGCTCTGAGCACGATAATCTGGCAACGGTGGGTCGAGGGTAAGTCTAAGGACGGTAGAGGAGGAGGGCGTGGTTTAAATTAGGTAAAGGGAAGGTAAGAATGCATAAATTAAGGAGTGTTTAGTAAATGTTATTGAAACTTGAACAGGGAAAGACAGATGAAGTACAAGGCGAAGGTTAAGGAAAGTAGAAAAAAAAGGTGAAGCTTAAACTAGGAAGAGGAGGGTAAGAACTTGGGTGTTTAGTAGAGATTATGGAAACACCTTGAATGGGGAAAGGCAGATGAAGTACAAGGCGAAGGTTAAGGAAAGTGAAACAGAAAGGTGAGGCTTAAACTAGGTAGAGGAGGGTAAGAACTTGGGTGTTTAGTAGAGATTATGGAAACACCTTGAATGGGGAAAGACAGATGAATTAAAAGGCGAAGGCTAAGGAAAGTGAAATAGGAAGGTGAGAATTAAACTGGGTAGAGGAGGGTAAGAACTTGAGGTGTTTAGTAGAGATTATTGAAACACTTTGAATAGGAAGAGACAGAAGAAGTAGGAGGTGAAGGCTAAAGAAAATAATAAAAGAAAGGTGAGGTTTAAACTAGGTAGAGGAAGATTAGGTTAGGTTAGGTTAGGTTCGGTTAGTGCTCAGTAAATATCTTTTTTTTTTACAGCAAAGGAGACAGCTCAAGGGCACAAAAAAACAATAATGAAAAAAAAAGTCCGCTACTTGCTGCTCCTAAAAAGATTACCGAAACAACAACTAAAGAACGCAGTGCAGATGTGTCAAATTAATAGATGACCACGGAAGAGATGATGCAAAGAACCTCACGCCTCAGAAACACCTTATTATTTTCTTATATTTACGTAGGCAGCTCAGGGGAAGAAAAAAATAAACAAAGAAGTCTTTATTGATGGAGGGTCCGAGAGTGAAGCTGTGAAGATGTAGATTTGTCAGGTAGAGGAGGGCAGAAGTGTTGATAAAGGAATCGATAAGTTGGATGTACGTGTTCAATTGCTTTTCGGGAGTAACTTAAATAAAATAATGGAGTGGTGGAGGAGTGGATTTGTGAGATAGAGTATGTGATAAAGGAGGAGATAAGTGGATGATGATAACGACTGTGTGAGTGGTTCATTGTTTTTGAGAGATAGAACAGAGAGAGAAAGAAAAGGAAAAAAAAGAAGCTAAAAGAGAAGAAAAAGAAAAAGGAAGGAAGAAAAGAGGAAGAAAGAAGAGAGGAGAAAATAAGAAGCAAAAAGAGAAGAAAAAGAAAAAAAAGAGAGAAAGAAGGAAGAGGGTATAAAAAGAAGCTAAAAGAGAAGAAAAAGGAAAAAAGGAAAGAAGAAGAAAAGATAAAGAAAGAAAAGGGGAGAAAATAAGAAGCAAAAAGAGAAGAAAAAGAAAGAATGAAAGAAGAAAACGATGAAAAAAAAGAAAAAAAGAAAAAGAGAAAGAAGAGAGGAAGAAAGAAGAAGGGAAAAAGTAAGAAGCTAAGAGAGAAGAAAAAGGAAAAAGGAAAAAAGAAAAGAGAAAGAAAGAAGAGGGGAAAAATAATAAGCTGCGAGAGAAGAGAAAGAAAGAATGAAAGAAGAAGAACAGAGAAAGAGAGAAGAGGGGAAATAAGAAGCTGGAGAGAATAAAAAGAAAGAATGAAAGAAGAATAACAGAGAAAGAAAGAAGAGGGGAAAAAGTAAGAAGCTAAAAGAGAAGAAAAAGGAAAAAGGAAAAAAAAAGAACAGAGAAAGAAAGAATAAAATAAAATAAAAAGAAAAGAAAAAAAGGGCAAGAAGAAAAATGGTATGAAGGAGAAAAAAATAAACAACTGAGATAAAAAGAGGGAAAGAAAAAGACGAATATAGAAAGAAGAATAAAAGACACAGAAACAAATCGAAAAAAAAAGGAAAGACAAGCAAACACGAAGAAAGGAAAAAAAAAAGAACTAAGAAACGGCGATGAAACAGAGGAAGACAAAAATGAGAGAGAAAAAAAACTAACGCAAAACAAAACAGAAAAAACAAAACAAAACAGCGGAGAGAAAAAATAAATAAAACTCGTAAACCAATTAGAGAGAGACACTTTTACGCAACACGAAGATACGAGGAAATGACACTCACAGATACAGCGTCAAGAGGAGGAACAGCAGCGAGGTGTGTCAATACTTGTGATGAACGTGAGTGTGTGCGCCGAGGGATGGAAGGCAGCGGGTGTGGGCAAATACTTGTGTGATGAAGGGGGAGAAAATGTGTTAGACGAGGAGATAAAAAGGGAAAAAAGGGGGTGAAAAGGATGAGTTTTGTGAGTTTACTAAAAGAGAGAGAGAGAGAGAGAGAGAGAGAGAGAGAGAGAGAGAGAGAGAGAGAGAGAGAGAGAGAGAGAGAGAGAGAGAGAGAGAGAGAGAGAGAGAGAGAGAGGGGAGAAAAAGAAAACGGAAGTGGGTTAGGTAAGAGAGTTTAACGAAGAGGGAAAGAATAGAAAGGGGAGAAAGAGGACGAGGAGGAGAAGGAGGAGGAGGAAGAAGAAGATTCGAAACGTAAAACTAAAAGAAAAAGAGCAAAGAGAAAAAAACGTAGGAGGAGGAGGAGGAAGAGGAATTGAAAAGTTATAACGGAGACAAAAAATAAAAATAAAAATAAAAAAAGAGAAAACGTGGGAGGAGGCGGAGGCGGAGGAGTAAAAGAAAACTGGTGGTGAGGAAAGCAAAAAAGGGGAGACTGAGGCAAACCGTGAACGGAAATTGGTACCAGGATTAAAAAAAAGTGAAAAAAGAGAAAAAGAAAAACTGCACACGCGACACTAGGTGGAAAAAATACATCAAGTTCTTTATCAAGCATTCTCGTTTTCCTTTGTGGGGACTCTCTCTCTCCGCTTTTTCTGCTATTCGTATACAGTTTCTTGTCTTTTTCTATCTTTTCCTCTCCTTTCTATCTTCTTTTATCTTACTTTCCTTCCTTTCTTTCTCTCGCTCTCCATCCATCCATCTATCTATCTATCTATCTATCTATCTATCTATCTAACTATCTATCAATCTATCTAACTATCTCACCATTTCTTTACCAATATAATGAAAAGAACATGCAAATAAAAAAAACACGTAAATTTAGAAAAGGAATTGAAAAGTAAGGCAAAATCACACTGGGTAGGCAAAAATCCAATTAGCGTTAAAAGAGTAAAAATCCGTGTTAGGGAAAAAAAGAAAAAAAAGAACAGCTGGTGGAAGTCAAGTGAATTTTAGACAGCGAATAAAAAAGGGGGAGCCAGGTGCATATAGTTATTGCAGGTGAATATATATAAAACTATCAGAGAAAAGGGAAAGTTAAAGGCAGATAAACTGGGTCGGAATGATGCAGGTGAGGCTCAAAGTGAAAGTGAAAGGTGAGGGGAGACAGGTGGATATTAACGAAAGGTAGGGAAAGGGAAACAGGTGTATGTAGTGCTGGGGAATTTAAAGCAAGGTAAGGGAAGGGAATGGCAGGTTAATTAGTGCAGGTAAGGCTCTAAGATTATAGGACAGGTGTGTAGAGGCAGGTGAATATTAAGGAAAGGTAGGGAGGAGGTCACAGTTATCGTCATTGATGGATAATTTAAAGGTTGGGGGAGGAAAGGTAAGGGCAGGTAAAGGAAGGTTAATTAGTACAGGTGAAGCTCTGCTTGTAAGGAACAGGTGTAAGGAAGCAGGTGATTGTTAAGGAAAGGTAGGGAGGAGGTCACAGTTATTGGCATTGCTGGATAATTTAAAGGTTGGAGGAGGAAAGGTAAGGGCAGGTAAGGTAAGGTTAATTAGTACAGGTGAAGCTCTAAGTGTAAGGAACAGGTGTAGGGAAGTAAGTGAATATTAAGGAAAGGTAGGGAAGAGGTCACACTTATTGGCATTGCTGGATAATTTAAAGATTGGAGGAGGAAAGGTGAGGGCAGGTAAGGGAAGGTTAATTAGTGCAGGTGAGGCTCTACGTTTAAAGGACAGGTGTGCGGAAGCAGGTGAATGTTAAGGAAAGGTAGGGAGGAGGTCACAGTTATCGGCACTGCTGGATAATTTAAAGGGTGGGGGAGGAAGGGTAAGGCCAGGTAAGGAAAGGTTAATTGGGGTGAATATTGCAAGGTAAATCTAAGGGTGTAAGGGGTAGGTGAATATTAAGGAAAGGTATAAAAAGCGTCACAGGTGTAAGTACTGCTATTAATTTAAGGCCTAGGGGAGGAAAGGTAAGGGCATGTAAGGAAAGGTTAATAGGGGTGAATATTGCAAGGTAAATCTGGATGCCTAAGGGACAGGTGAGTATTAAGGAAAGGTACAGAAAGCGTCACAGGTGCTATTAATTTAAGGCATAGGGGAGGAAAGGTAAGGGCAGGTAAGGAAAGGTTAATTGGGGTGAATATTGCAAGGTAAATCTACAGGTGTAAGGGGAGGAGGAAACGTAGAAATCTAGAGGGAGATGGAGTGCTTTAGGAAACGGCCCAGTGTCTCGTGTTAAATTGGCGAGCTGGGAAAATTGAGTGTCGGAGAGGAATTGTGAAATGTAGGGGAAAATTGGACCGCGTAGGAGAGAATGGAAAAGGAGGGCTAAAAAAAAAACAGGACAGTAGTGGGTGCGAATAGGAGGAGGAGGAAAGGGAAATTTTGCCACCGGAAATTTGGGAAGCGTTGGCAATTATCTGAAGTGAGAGAACGCAAACAGGGGAAGAGGAAGAGGAGGAAAGGGGAGGGAGAAGCAAGTGAATGGAGGAAGGGAAGATGAGGGAGAAAAAGGGAGAAAAGTAAATGGAGCGAGGAGGGGAGGAAGAGGAGGAAAAGGGAGAGAAAAGTAAATGGAGGGAGGAAAGAATGGAAGATAAGGGAGGAAAAAAGAGAGAAAAGTAAATGGAAGGAGGAGGGAAAGACGAGGAGGAGGAAGAGAAGAGGAAGAGGAGGAAAGGGGTGATAAAAATAAATGGAAGGAGGAAAGAATGGAAGATGAGGGAGGAAAAAAAGTATGTAAAGGGAAATGAAGATGAAGAACAAAATATAAAAGTAAATGATGTTAAAGGATGAAGAGGAGGAGGAGGAGGAAAGGGAAGAGAAAAGTAAATGAAGAGAAGAAGGGGAAGAAGAGGCAGAAACAGAAAAAAAGTTAAGGAAGGGAAGTGAAGATGAAGGACAAAAAAAAGAAAGGTAAATGGAAGAAGGGCAAAAGGAGAAGACGAAGAGGAAAGAAGAAGGGGAGAGAAAATTAAATGACAGAGAGGAAGAGAAAATGAAGAAGGAGGAGGAGGAAAGTAAATGGAAGAAAGGGAAGGGAAGATGAAGGAGGAAAAGAGAAAACTGAGTGGAGAGAAGTGAAGACAAAGGAAAAGAAATAAATGGGGGATGAAAAGGAGAAGGAAAGGAGAGCAAATTGTAAATGAAAAGAGGAAGAGAAGGGAAGAGACGAAAGTGAGGAGGAGATAAAAGGTAAACGTTTGGAGTGAATGGAGGAAGCAAGGAAGAATAGGAGGAAACAAATGAAGACAAGGAAAGAAAAAAAATGGGGAGATACAAGGAGAGAAGAAAGGAGGGAGAGCGGAGGAACTGGAGAGAAGGAAAAAAGAAGAAAGAGAAAGAGACGCACGAGGATAGAAGGAGGGAGAATGAAGGAAACTAGAAGGAAGGCAAGAAGAAGAAAGAGAAAGAGACACACGTGGAGAGAAGAAAGGAAGGAGAGTGAAGGAACCGGAGAGAAGAAAA
Organism: Eriocheir sinensis; assembly: GCF_024679095.1. Taxonomy (NCBI): domain Eukaryota; kingdom Metazoa; phylum Arthropoda; class Malacostraca; order Decapoda; family Varunidae; genus Eriocheir; species Eriocheir sinensis. Next base: position 5,459,263 of record NC_066538.1, read on the forward strand.
AAAGAAGAAAGAGAAGGAGACATACGAGGAGAGAAGAAGGGAGGAAGAGTGGAGGAATATTTTAAAGGGAACGAGAGGAAAGGTTGATGTAAAAAAGGGAGGAATGGAAGGAGAGAAGAGGGATGGAGGAAAAGAAAGAAATAGAAGGAGAGAAAAAAAGGGAGAAGAATACCTGGAATTAAGAGGAAAAAAAGAGAAAGAGGAAACTAGATGTATATTTTTACGAAAGAGAAAAAAATAAAGTAAAAAATGGCGGCTTATTTGGAAGGGAAGGAGGAAAGAGGGAGAGAAAAAAGAAGGATTATGTGGAGGAAATGAAGTGAAGAGAAAGAGCATAGCGGGAAAAGAAGAGAAAGATGGGAAGGATAAAGAAAATAGAGGATGGAAAAAAGGAAAACGGGAAGGGAAAGAGTAAGAACAGTTTGAAGGAGGATAAAAAAAGAAAGGAAAAAAGTTAAGGAAAGAGAAAGGAAGAAAAAGTGAAACAGGAGATGAGGGAAGATAAGAAAGGGAATAAGAGAGAAAATAGAATGAGATGAGGAGAGAAGGAGGAAGAGGAGGAAGATATCTAGCGAGAAGAGAGTGAGAGTGATGAAGGGAATAGAGTGTTGAAATGAAATTGGAGAGAGAGAGAGAGAGAGAGAGAGAGAGAGAGAGAGAGAGAGAGAGAGAGAGAGAGAGAGAGAGAGAGAGAGAGAGAGAGAGAGAGAGAGAGAGAGAAAGAAAGAAAGAAAAAAAGAAAGAAAGAAAGAAGGAAAGACAGAAAGAAAGAAAGAAAGAGAGAAAGAAAAAGTAGGAAAGAAAGAAAGAAAGAAAGAATAAAAGAAAGAAAGAAAGAAAGAAAGGCAGAAGAGAGAAAGAAAGAGAGAGAGAAAGGAAAAAGAGGGAACCCACAAGAGGTAACAACATAAAGGAGAGAAAGACAAAAAAAAAAGAATAAAAAGAATAAGAGAAAAAAAAGAAAAAGGAGAAGACAAAAAATAAATAGAATCGTATAAGAGAGGAAACTGCAATAAAGAAACGAAGATCAAGGAAAAATTGTTACATGTCAAAAAATAAAAGGATGAAAGAGGAAAAAGAGGAAAAAGGTGAAGGGTGTAAGAAGTAAAAATAGTATAAGAGAAGAAACGAAAATATATAAAAAAAAATGTGACGAAAAAGACGATGGATGAGGAACAGAATATTAAAAGACAACAGGTAAATACAGGTAGCTTAGTTAATTACAGGACAAAACGTGAGAAGGAAGATGAGGGAAGATAAGAAAAGGAAAGGGAAAGATGAGGAGGAGATAGAACGAGAGAAGAAGAGAAGGAGAAGAGTACGGAAGAGAGATGAAAGAAGTAAGTAAAGTGTAAAAAGGAGTTTAAAAGAGAAAAAAAAATGAAACGGAAAATATGACGATTAGAAAAACAGGATAAAGAATAACGAAAAAAATAAAAAAAAACGAAAAAAGCAATACAAAAGAAAAATTAATGAAAAAAGTTAAAGGTCAAAAAGAAAGAATAAAAAATAAAAGATTAACAAAAAAATATGAATTACATGATAAATCTGAAAGGAACTTAAAATATAAACCATAACACAACTATTAGATTTTTTTAAGATAAGAAAGAATGACGAATGGAAATTGAGAAAAAAGAGAGAGAGAGAGAGAGAGAGAGAGAGAGAGAGAGAGAGAGAGAGAGAGAGAGAGAGAGAGAGAGAGAGAGAGAGAGAGAGAGAGAGAGAGAGAGAGAGAGAGAGAGAGAGAGAGAGAGAGAGAGAGAGAGAGAGAGAGAGAGAGAGAGAGAGAGAGAGAGAGGGTGGGAAGAGTGGTTTGGTTAATGTAAAGTAAACTGGAGTAAGGGGAAGTAAGGTTGAGTAAGATAAGGTAAGAAGGAGTAAGAGAAAGTAAGGTAAAGTAAGAAAGAGTAAGGTGAAGTAAGGTTGAGTATATTAGGGAAAAGTAAGGGGAAGTAAGGGGGGGGTGAGGGAAAGTAAAGTGGAATAAAGTAGGGGAAAGTAAGGTGAAGTAAGGAGAAGTAGGACTAAGGAAGAGAAACTAAGGCGGATTAAAGAAGAGAAGTAGGAGTAAGGAGGGAGTAAGGAGGAGTAAGGGGAAGAAAGGTGGAGTAAAAAGTAATGGAAAATATGATGTAAAGTAGAGTAAGGGGGGAGTGAAGGAGTAGAGAGGAGTAAGGGGGAGTAAGGTGGAGTAAAAAGTAATGGAAAGTATAATGTAGTAAGGTAGAGTAAGGGGAAGTGAAGGAGTAGAGAGGAGTAAAGGAGGAGTAAGGGGAAGAAAAGTGGAGTAAAAGGTAATGGAGAGTATAATGCAGTAGAGTAATGGGGAGTGAAGGAGTAGAAAAGGGGAGTGAAGGAGTAGAGAGGAGTAAGAGGGGAGTAAGGAGTCGTAAAGTGGGTCAGAGTGGAGTATTACAACCAGACGCTGCACACAATTACCCACGAAAACTCAGGTGAGATGCTGGAAAATTAGGCCAAGGGCTGAAATATTTCCCCTTAGGTGTTAAAAGGTATACCAGCGGGACCTTGAGCGGCACCTGGGAGTTACCTGTTTAACCCGGTAGCTGCAGGGATTATGTTTCTTTAAGGCCCCTCCAAGCGAGAAAAACGGGAAAAAATCATCACTCACGCAAACCATTTAATAATACATATCAACGCATTTGTAATCGGTTTATGCATCATCTATTTTTGGGGGTTTATATCATGGCAAAAATTTATGGCCCGTCGCTGATACACACTAAACCCACAAATTTGGCCCCTTGCTGCTACCTGTTTAAGTATATAATTATGTGTCGGTGGTTTTAAATGTATAGTTGCAATAAAGAATAAAGAGTCGGAGAAAATAACTGCAGTGTGAAAATGTGAAAGGATAAACGAGGAAAAAAACAACAGCAAAGAAACGGAGATTGAAAACGGGAAGTGAGAAGGTAAAAATTGTATGACAAACTGAAATAAATAATAAATAATAAAGAATAACGAAACGGAGATGAAAAAAGAGTTGGAGTGTAGAAAATAAAATGATCAGTGAGAAAAAGAATATAGCAAAAAAGGAACAGGGATGACAAAAGGTGAAGTGAGAAAGTAAAAAAAATAGAAAAAGATGAACAGCAATAAAAATACGTAATGAAAAAAGGTGATGAAAGAGAATAAATGAGAAAAACTA
>NC_066538.1:5467425-5472425 GCF_024679095.1 Eriocheir sinensis
TCTCTTATTTCTTATTTCAATTATTCCTTTTCTCCTTCCTTCTTTCCTCTTCTCTCCTCCCATCCTTCTACCTCCCTCCCTTCCTCTTCACACCTTTCTCTCAACTCATTAATCCTTCCACCTGCTTGCTCACCCTCTTCCATTTCCTTCTAACTACTATTCCTACTATTCCTCCTCCTCCTCCTCCTCCTCCATATCCTCCTCCTACGACTATTACTACTACTGTTTTGAGAGAGAGAGAGAGAGAGAGAGAGAGAGAGAGAGAGAGAGAGAGAGAGAGAGAGAGAGAGAGAGAGAGAGAGAGAGAGAGAGAGAGTATTATCGACCCCCAGGAGTAAGGCATTTCTTCCACTCAATTAATCTTCTTCTCTCTCTCTCTCTGACTCCCACCTTCTGCTTTTCTCTTTTATTTCCATTTTCAATCCATTTCTGTCTACTTCTTGAAAGAGGAGGAGGAGGAGGAGGAGGAGGAGGAGGAGGAGAAAACGAGTATGTGAGAGAGAGAGAGAGAGAGAGAGAGAGAGAGAGAGAGAGAGAGAGAGAGAGAGAGAGAGAGAGAGAGAGAGAGAGAGAGAGAGAGAGAGAGAGAGAGAGAGAGAGAGAGAGAGAGAGAGAGAGAGAGAGAGAGAGAGAGAGAGTATAACGGGAAAAGCAAAATCATGTAGCTACTCTAATCGTTTTGATGAAAGTAAACTGGCAAACATTAAATTTAAGTATAGACAGGAACGTAGAGACTAGGGTAGATAGACAGAGATAGACAGATAGATAGACAGAAAGATAGATAGCCATGTATAGAGAAAAACACAGATGCAGATAAAAAAAAAGACAGACATATTTGGACAGAAGCAGGTAGTGGATGGATATAGACATTCAGGTAGATAAACATGTAGAGAGATAGATACGCATAGTGAGACAGAGATAGATAGATATAAAGACATGCGGAGATCGACATAAAAAAAATATAGAGAGAGAGATAAAAAATAAAATAAAAAGAGGGTAACCAAAATAATCCAGAGTAAAGTTGTATGCACGAAATAACAACAAAAAAAAGGCGATCAAATAAAATTAAAAAAAAGGAAAATCAAGCAACATCGTATGGCGTTTGTGAGCCGAGTAATATGAAACTCTAACCCGTTTTCTATGTCATTCTTTCTTTTTATTTTCTCTTTGCTTATTTGTTTATTTTCTTATGCCTCTTTATCGCTCTTTCCATCATTATATTTTCTTCGTTACTTCACTCCTCATTCTTTAACTTCTATCTCAATACACATTTACTCGATTTGTTTTCTTACTTTTATTGTTCTTTCATCATCCATTTGTTTATTGCTTTTTTCCATCTTTTAAATTTTATCTCTATTTTCTTATTCATTGTATATTTCTTTCTATTATTCATTTGTTTCTTCCTTTCTTCATCCCTCTTTTATTGTCAACTATTTCTCCATTTCCTTTTTTTATTATATCATTCCCCATTCTTTAATTTCCATCTTCTAAAATTTTATCTCTTTCTTATTCATTTTATATTTCCTATCATTATGCATTTGCTTCTTCTTTACTTCATTCATCATTTCTTATCAACTATTTCTCCATTTCCTTTTTTTATTATATCATTCCCCATTCTTTAATTTCCATCTTCTAAAATTTTATCTCCTTCTTATTCATTTTATATTTCCTATCATTATGCATTTGCTTCTTCTTTACTTCATTCATCATTTCTTATCAACCTTTTCTCCATTTCCTTTTTCTATTATATTACTTCCTTCTATATTTCTTCACATCATTCAATTATTTCTTCATGTATATCATTTCTCATGTTTTACCTTTTCTTTTTTTTTTTTTTTTGGTCGGTTTCCTCCAATTCGCATATTTTCTTTCGCTCCTCCTTCCCTTCCTCCATTTTCTCTTCTCATTTATTTTTATTGTTCTTTCCATCATCCATTTATTTATTCCTTATTTCATTCCTCATTCTTTAACTTCCATCTTCTAAAATTTTATCTCTATTTTCTTATTCATCGTTTATTTCTTACAGTTATTCATTTGTTTCTTCCTTACTTCACTCCTCATTTATTATCAACAATTTCTCCACTTCCTATTTTATTTTATTACTTCCTTCTATATTTCTTTACATCATTCAATTATTTCTTCGTACTTCATTTTTCATCTTTTACCGTCCTTTTTTTTTATCCCGTTTCTTCCAATTCGCATATTTTCTTTCGCGCCTCCTTTCCCTTCCTCCACTTTCTCTCCATTCTTTCCTCCACCTTCGTTTTTTTTCTCCTCCAATTGAGAATCTGACAGAAAATTTCACTTCCGTTCCGACCGAGGTTGTTAAATTTTATGTTACGTTATTCTCTCTCTCTCTCTCTCTCTCTCTCTCTCTCTCTCTCTCTCCCCCCCCCCCGACGTGTGTGTGTGTGTGTGTGTGTGTGTGTGTGTGTGTGTTCCTGTTGCTAGCCGTCCCTAGAAATCTTTGGGTCTCGTAAAATAAAAATAAAATGAAAAATAGTGAAGTGGAAAAAGCAAAAAAATAAAGTTAATAAATATAATAATGTCTTAACTGCCTCGTGACGGAACACCTGAATAGAATTACCTGTGATGCATAAACCAAAAAACAAAAAAAAGACGTCAGATGGGAAAAATATACATAATGTGAAATGTAAAGAAAAAGTGAGATAGAAAATAAAAGAAATGTGAAAAAAATTAACGAAACGAAAGAATAATATATGCAATCAAGCGTGGCAAAAGGAAGCTAAAAAGGAAGAAAAGAAGGAAAATAAAGAAAGAAAGAGAGAAGGAAAGAAAAAAGGAGGGAGAGAAAGAAAAAAAGGAAGGAGAGAAATATAGAAGGGAGGAAAGAAAAAAGGAAGGAGAAAGAAAAAAAAGGAGAGAAATATAGAAGGAAGGAAAGAAAAAATGGAAGGAGAGAAAGAAGAAAGGAAGGAGAGAAATTTAGAAGGAAGGAAAGAAAAAAGGAAGGAGAGAAATATATAAGGAAGGCAAGAAAAAAAGGAAGTAGAAAAAGAAAAAAGGAAGGAGAGAAATATAAAAGATAGGAAAGAAAAAAGGAGAGAGAGAAAATAAGAAAAAAAGATAGAAGGAAAGAAAAAGGAAGAAGAGAAAGAAAAAAACAAAGAAAGATGGAAGGAATGAAAGACAGAAGGAAGGAGAAAAAGAAAGAAACAAAGAAACAGAGAGGAAGAAAGAGAGAAAAGGTCGAAAACGTGAAGAAAATACAGACTTTAGGAAATCACTGAGAATTTGAAGAGGGAGCAAGATGGAGCGAAGGAAGGAAGGAAGGAAGGAAGGAAGGAAGGAAGGAAGACACACACACACACGCACACACACCTGAGCGAAAGACAGAGAAACAAACAAACAAGCAAGCAAACAAACACAATTACCAGTGGAGGTGCGAGGAAGGCAAACTAGACAGAGAAGGAAGAAAAGAACAATCAAGAAGGGGAAGGGAGTGACTGAGTGTGAGTGAGTGTGTGGGGGGGAGGAGGGGGGGGGGGGTCTCGAGGAAGGTAAGGATGCAGGTGAAGGCGGTAAGAGACGGGGAGACGAAAGGGAATGTGAGAGGAGATTAGGAGGAAAGGAGGAGAGTCAGAGGGAAGGAGGATGCGAGGAAGGGATCGGAAGGGGATGAAAGGATAAGAAAAGGAAGAAGTGTTGGTTATACGATATTAGCTGCGCGTGGTCTCGGTGCTCATCTCCGTATCATTTGCCCTTAACCATGTAGAGGGTGAGAAACCATTACTCAGCGACGCAAAATAGATTCAAATTTATATGGAAGTCGAAGGCAGCAGAATTTAATCAAAGAGAAATGCATCAACGTAAAATCATATGAAAGTGAAAGGAAACAAAGCAAAAAAATGAAAGTCACATGTATAAACAAAGTAAAATCATAACAAAAGTGGAATGAAACAAAAAGTCCCGGAAAACAGCAGCATAAAGAAATGAATAAAAGGTATTGATAAGAGAGTTGAAATTGAACGACACTAATTACTTAAAAACAACGAACACAACAGAACAAAAACCATACAAAAAAAATTACAAGAAACAAACATAAAAACATAGAAAAAAACAAAAGACGTACCAATTAACACACACACACACACACACACACACACACACACACACACACACACACACACACACACACACACACACACTGGGTTACGTCATTACGGGGAAATAACAACAACAACAACAACAACAACAACAACAACAACAACAACAACAACAACAACAACAACAATCACATACAAATTAACAAAAGGATGACAGTAGTGAATGCAACAACAAAGGAAGGAACAACAACAACAACAACAACAACAACAACAACAACAACAACAACAACAACGACTATTTCGAAGCAGCTGATAATGAACGAGACGGATTCATGACACAAAGGAAGGACGAAATGAATGCGCACGTAAAACAAAAACAAAACAAAAACAACGAAAAAAAAACGAGATGCGACAGAAATCAATTTCAAAAGAACAAAAAAAAAAAGACTCGCGAAAGCATCATAAAAAACACAAAAAACAAACAAATGAGAGAGAGAGAGAGAGAGAGAGAGAGAGAGAGAGAGAGCAAAACAAAGACCAATTACAAATGAGCACACATCAAGGAGACAAGGAAGGCTCATTACCTGCTCCCTAATTATTTACAGGTAACAGTTATTTGGATCTAATGACGCAACAGACCATCAATTTAAGGTATGCCAATAATTCCTGGTGTCTGTCTGTCTGTCTGTCTGTCTGTCTGTCCGTATTTATGTATGTACGTTTGTCTGCATCAGTATCTCCCTCTACCTCTCCCTATCCCTTTCCCTCTCCCTCTCTCTCTCTCTCTCTCTCTCGTTTACCTGTGAAAAGTACCTGCAAACGTGAACTAAAATAATTCATTACAGGAGTGGAATAATTTAATATACCTGTGTGTGTGTGTGTGTGTGTGTGTGTGTGTGTGTGTGTGTGTGTGTGTGTGTGTGTGTGTGTGTG
>NC_066538.1:5479925-5514925 GCF_024679095.1 Eriocheir sinensis
AGAAACAAAGCTAAAAAAAATAAAAGAACTAAGGAGATAAGGAATAAAAAAGAAAGAAAATATGAAGAAACTCAAAATTAAGAAAAAAGAAGTTACAGAAAAATTAAAGAACATAGAGCGAGGGACACAAGAGGGGAAGAATAATAAAGAAAAAAGAAAAAAACAGGAACAAGAAAAGTAGACAAGAAGAAAATAAAGACTCGACCTCAACTCCCCCATGAAGAAAAAACAACTAAATAAACGAGAATATAGAAACAATAAAGAAAACAAAACAAAAAACTCACTCCCCCCTCCCCCCTTTCTAATCCTCCCTTACCATCACTTTCCCTCTTTAAAAAAAATTGAACCTACCTGAGCAGTTTATTGGTTAAGTATTAAGTTGCCTCCAGATTTATCGTTCACCTGAGGCAAAAAGACAGGTGAGGCGAGGCTACCTGACCCTTAGCCCCCCGCCTCCTTCCCTCTCTCCCCACTCCCCGTCTCTCCCTCCTTCCCCTTACCGCCTGAGAGAAAAGTCAAACTGTGAATTGCCAAAGTCCACGTTGAAAATATTGTTGATTAAACCCACAGGGGAAGAAATAATGACACGGGGAAGATGCGGTAACTCAGTGTTGATGGATGTGGTAAGAGGGAGGGAGAGAAGGAGGGAAGAAGGGAGAAGGAGGAAGAAAGAGGTGATAATGCAAGGGAGGGAGAAAGGGGGGAAGAGGAAGAGAAGAGATGAAGGAAGGAAGGGCGGTGGGGAGAAGTGGAGGAAGAAAAGGAGGTGAGGAGGAAAAGGAAGGAAGAAAGGGAGTTTACAAGGAGAGATGGAGGAAGAAAGGAAGGTTAAGGAAAGGGAGGAAGGGAGGGAACATGTTGGAGAGGAGAGATGGAGGAAGAAAGGAAGGTTAAGGAAAACAAAGAGGAAAGGAGAAAGGAGAAGAGGAGAGATGGAGTGATAAATGGCGGTCGGGAGGAAAGATGAAGGAAGGGAAGAAGGATAGAAAAGATGGATAAGGGAAGGAATAAAGGAAGATTATAAGGGAAGATAGAGGGAAGAAGGGAGGTGGAGAGGAGAGACTGACGAAGAGAAGGAGGTGGATGGAAGAGTGAAGAAAGAAAAGGAAGTAGAGGGAAAAGATAAAGAGTAAAAAAGGAAGTGGAGAGAAAAGATAGAAGAAGAGAGTGAAGGAAGAAAGGGTTAGAAGAAAGAGAGGTGGAGAGAACAGATGGAAGATTGAATGAAGGTGAACAGAAAAGTGAGAGGAAAGGGAAATAAAGAAAAGAGGTAAAGAGGAAGAAAGATTATAAAGAGCCTAAGAACGTGACTGTGTAATGTAGTATTGAAGGAAAAAATAAACATACAAAAAATAAACGTTCACAAATATATAAATGAAGAAGAAAAGGCTGATAAGAAGCGAGCAAGAGAGAAGGAAAGTGGAAATAAAGAGAAACCATAAGGAAAAAGATAAAAAAGAAGCAAGAAAAGCACAAAGGCAGATGAATATAAAAAATGACAAAAAATAACAGCAGAAAAAAAGAAGGAAAATACAAAATACGGAAAAAGAAAAAGAAGGTGCAAAAAAACAGATAAAAACAATGTAAAAAATTATATAGAGAAAAAGCAGGTAAGGCAGAATTAGTGGGTACATCTGGACGCTTCCGACGAGGTGATTAATTAGACGCATGACTCACCTGGCGCCACCTGGTGAGATAATAAAGGAGGAGCTAGGTGAGGGCACAGGTGGGTTGGACGCGCAGGTGGATAGGAGGGAGGGAAGGGACGGAGGGAGGAAAGGAGGGGGAAGGTAGGAGCGGAAGAGGAAAATGAAAGGGAAAGGTAGATTAAGAGAGAGAAAAGGAAGTCGAGAAAGGAGGAAAGAGAGATGAATTTTGGAGGAAGGGAATGAAGGAGAGGAAGGAGATAAGAAAGAAAAGGAAATCGAGAGAGAGAGAGAGAGAGAGAGAGAGAGAGAGAGAGAGAGAGAGAGAGAGAGAGAGAGAGAGAGAGAGAGAGAGAGAGAGAGAGAGAGAGAGAGAGAGAGAGAGAGAGAGAGAGAGAGAGAGAGAGAGAGAGAGAGAGAGAGAGAGAGAGAGAGAGAGAGAGAGAGAGAGAGAGAGAGGAGAGAGAAAGAAAGAGAGAGAAGAGAGAGAAAAAGAAAGGATAGACTCGAAGGAAGAGAATAAATAGGTGAAAGGAGGAAGAGAAGGAAACAGAGGAAGGAGGAAGAAAAGGAAAAGATAAATTGGAAGGAAGAGAAAGAAAAACAGAAAGGAGGAAGAAAATGAAAGAATAGATTGGAAGGAGAAGGAATGAGAGGAATGAGGGGGATAAGGAAGGATAGACTGGAAGGAAGAAAGGAGAGAATGGAAAATGAATGAATGAGAAAGAAATAATGAATGAAAATAATGAAGGAAGGAAAGTATGTTCATTTGTGTGTGTGTGTGTGTGTGTGTGTGTGTGTGTGTGTGTGTGTGTGTGTGTGTGTGTGTGTGTGTGTGTGTGTGTGTGTGTGTGTGTGTGTTAACCTTTCCCCTATTCTCCTATCCTCTCCTATCTCTCCTCTCTTTCCTGTCTTTCGTATCCTTTATTCCTATATCTACATTTCACATTTTGGCGATTAAAATAAAAAACACACCATTGGGCTACTTTTGGCTGCTATCACATCCCTATAAACACCTCACCATTGGGCTACTTTTGCGATCATTGGGCGATTTCAAGCACTAACAGGTCGGCGTTGGCTACTTCCGTTATCATTGGGCTATTTTGGACGCGGTTATTATGCAGCGGTTGGGCTATTCCTGGTATGATTGGGCTATTTTGGGGGTGACTGTGTTAAAATCGTGAGTGTGTGTGTGTGTGTGTGTGTGTGTCTGTGTGTGTGTGAGACTGGATTACACGGCTATCCATGAGCCATTAATGGATTAGCTGGATGTGCTGGATGACTGCATGAGCGATTAGGAAGGGAAGGAAAGGGAAGGGGGGAGAGGAGAGAAAAGTGATGGTAAAATAAATGAAGAAAAAGTAAAATGACATAAAAATAGGAAGTTAAGTGTGAAAAATAAGGATGAGAGTAATAAACAAAACAGGAAAGAGGAAAAATGCAAAGAACGGAAAACAATAGAAAAAATAGAAAGAAAAGACCAGAATTATAACGGAAAACGAATGAAGAAAATAAAGTAAAACGATATAAAAATAGAAAGTAATAAACAAGAGTAATAAACAAAAAAGGAATGAGGAAAAATGCAAAGAACGGAAAACAATAAAAAAAATAGAAAGAAAAGACCAGAATTATAACGGAAAACGAATGAAGAAATAAAGTAAAACGATATAAAAATAGAAAATAATAAACAAGAGTAATAAACAAAAAAGGAATGAGGAAAAATGCAAAGAACGGAGAACAATGTAAAAATAGGTCAAAAATTAAGAACTGGAAAGAGAATAATATATAAAAGATACGAGAGGAGGAAAGAGAAGGTCAGAAGGGAGGGGAGATTGATAATAAAGTGGAGAGTAAAACAATAAATGAATAGATAGTCCAGAGTGAAAGCAATGAAGATAAAAATAATAGCAAAAAATAAAAATTGAAAAATTGAAAAGTGAAAAAACAAAATCGCATAATGAAAGATAAAAGATAAAGATAAAAAAGACAAAAAATTATATCACCAAAAAAAGTAAAAAGATAAGTGATTGATAGAAAACGGGGCGTGAGGAGGACTGATGTTTAAAATTAGTGAATAGAAAACGAACTTAGAAACAAAAGCAAAAAATATCTCAACCAAAAGAAAAAAATGAATAACAGAAAACGAACTTACAAACAGAAGCAAAAAACATATCAGCAAAAAAAAGACAAATAATAGAAAATAAACTTGAAAACGAAAAAAAATACCTCACCAAAAAAAAAGACATAATAGAAAATGAACTAAAAACAAAAAACAAAAATATATCTCACCAAAAAAAGACTAATAATAAAAACGAACTTATAAACAGAAGCAAAAGAATCTCACCCCAAAAAAATAATAACAGAAAACGAACTTAAAAACTAAAGAAAAAAAAATATCATCCCAAAAAAAGACAGACAATAAAAACGAACTTAAAAACAAAAAAAAAAAATATCTTACCAAAAAAAAAGACAAATAAATAATAGAAGAAAAAAAAATCTCACCAAAATAAGACAAATAATAGAAGAACGAACTTAAAAACAAAAAACAAAAAACATCTCACCAACAAAAAATGACAAATGGATAATAGAAGAAAAAAAATCTCACCAAAAGAAAAAAAATAGAAAATAGGGTGTGAGGAGGAGAGACACGTAAAGATAATGAACAGAATACGAACTTAAAAAACAGACGCAAAAAGAAACAAAGGAACAACAGAACACAATGAGCGATGATGGACAGGTAAAAGATGACGAATAAAAAGTGAGAACCTAATTAAGTCATGCGAATAAATAAGAGGAAATAAATGAAACGAGATGTAATAAGAGTAATAAAGACTAGCGAAATAATTACAAAGGGAATACGACATGACCTTTCTCTCTCTCTCTCTCTCTCTCTCTCTCTCTCTCTCTCTCTCTCTCTCTCTCTCCTTTCGGTTAGCGCGAGACATTATTTAAACATTACAAAGACACGAGCGGAAAGACGGAAAGGAAGAGGAAGAAAAAGAAAGAATGAAAGAGGAGAAATAAAAATAGAAGAAAGAATAAAAGAAGAAAGATGGCATGACAAAAGAAGGACTAAATACAATAAACAAGAAGGACAATAAAGTAAATGATAGGAAATAGAGATAAAAAGAAAGAATAAAAGCGAGAAAGTTGGCATAGCAAAAGAAGGAAAAGTAAAACAAGCAAAAAGGACAATGAAATAAAATAAAATAAAACAGAAAACAGAAATAAAAGAAAAAAATAATAAACTATATGACAGGAAATAAATAAAACAAAGAATGAAAGAGACAATAACAAGAAACAGATCAAAGAAAGAATAGAAGGACAATATAATAAATAACAGAAAACAGAGATTACAGAAAGAATAAATGAGATAATGAAATAAATAGCAGGAGATTGAGATAAAAGAAAGAATAGAATTAATAACAGAAAATAGAGATAAAAGAAAGAACAGTAGAATAACAAAAAAAAAGGAAAGACATAAAGGAGATGATAAAAGACAATAAAATAAGTAAGTAGCAAAAAAAACAGATAAAAAAGAAAATGTAAGGACTAAAAAATTACAGGAAATAGAGATAAAGGAAATAAATAAATGTAAATGAAGATGAAATACATGAGAAAAGGCAGAAAAATGGAGGTTGAGAGGAAATGGGAGAAAAAAAGCAGAAAAAAATATAAAGGCGAGAGAGAGAGAGAGAGAGAGAGAGAGAGAGAGAGAGAGAGAGAGAGAGAGAGAGAGAGAGAATAAAGATATACAGAGAGATAGAGAGAGAGAGGAGGAGAGAGAGAAAAAAAGAGAAAAGAAAGAAAGAAACACAGAAGGAAAGAGAAACACAAAATATATATACACAGAAAAACATAAAACAATCTCAGGTAGACGAAGGAAATTAAAAGGAAACAAGTAAAGAAAGATAAACTAAGGGGAGAGAAAAATTGATGAATTATAATAAAAAGAAAAAGAAGAGAAGAAAAGTAAAGAAAACAAGACAAATAGAAATTTGAAAAACAGGAAAACAGGAAAAAAGAAACAAGACACAGACAGACAATGAAAGTAAATAGCAATACACGCAATAAAGAAAAAGAAAAAGAAAATATCACGACACAGAATATAGAGAAAGAAAAAAATAAGAACAACAAAAAATAGAAGAAGAAAAAGGACACAGAGAAACCAGGTTAAACTTTCCCACCTGGAGAGAGAGAGAGAGAGAGAGAGAGAGAGAGATGGGGGGAGGGGAGAAGGATGAAGAGTTTTGCATCACAAGAAGAGGGAAAAAGCGAGGGAGAAGGAAAAAGGAAGGAGAGGTGGAAGAGAGGGGAGAGGAGGAGGAAGAGGAAGAGGAGGAGGGAAGAAGAGAGGGGCGATCTTGTATTCAAAGGTAATGTACTGTGTTAAGGAAGAATTTATTGGTCTCCTCCTCCTCCTCCTCCTCCTCCTCCTTTCTTATATTGCTTTTTTTTTCGGGGGTTTTATTTTTATTTTTCGTCGTTATTGTTTTTTACTTTTTTTTAGCCTTCTACTTAATCATCATCACATTTTTTTCATTCCCTGCTCATTTATTCCTTTTTTTACTTCTCTCTCATCTTCTTCTTCTTTGTCTTCCTCTTCTTTATCCTACGCTTTCTCCTATTCTTCTCTTCCTCTTCATTTATATGCTATTCTTTCTTCTCTTTATTTTCTGCTTCTTACTCTTTCTCTTCTTGATCCTATTTCTTTACTGTTTTATTTCTTCTTTTGTATCCCTTTTTTTCATTCTTCTTTTCCTTTTCTTTTTCATCCTCCTCTTTTTCATCTTTTTTTTTTATTTATGTTTTCTCTTTATTATCTCTTTTCACCTCCACCTCCCCCTCCTTCTTTTTCTTTTTTTTCTTCTTTTATCTTTCTTCTTCTTCTTCTTCTTCTTCTTCTTCTTCTTCTTCATCAAACGTTCACCGCCATAATGCCTCCTCATCCTCCTCCTCCACCTCCTCATTCTCTTCCTTCCCTTTATATTGCGATTCCTCCTCCTCCTCCTCCTCCTCCCTCTCCTCCTCCTCCTCCTTCTTCTCCTCCTCCTCTTTGTACTGGAGATATTACTTTGTCCTCTTTCTTCACCTAATCTTCCTCCTCCTTCGACTCTTCCTTCTCCTTCTTCTTTTCGTCTTCTTCCGTTTCTATCTTCGCCTTGCCTCTTTCCTCCTCCTCCTCCTCCTCCTCCTCCTCCTCCTCCTCCTCCTCCTCTTCCTCCTCCTCCTCCAAACATGTGTATCACGGCTGATTTCTTCCTCTCTCTCTCTCTCTCTCTCTCTCTCTCTCTCTCTCTCTCTCTCTCTCTCTCTCTCTCTCTCTCTCTCTCTCTCTCTCTTCTTCTCTTCCTTGTATATTCAGAAGGAAGAAGAGGAGAAGGAGGAGGAGGAAGAGGAGAAAGAGGTGAAAGGAGAGAAGGGGAGAGGAGAGGTGAAGGTGGAAGAGAAGAGAAAAACACTAAAGGAAGAATTAAATTGGGGAGAGAGGAAAGGAGGAGCCGGAGGAAAAAAAAAGAAGAGGAGGACAAGGAGGAGGAGGAGTAAAAGGGAAGAAAAAGGAGTAAGGAGGAAAAGGGAAAAAATGTTGACAAAAGATACACAAAAAAGAGAAAAAGAAAATGGATTGAAGACGAAAAATTTGAAGGAGGTGGAGGAGAAGGAGGAGGAGGAAGAGAAGGAGGAGGAGAAGAAGAAGATAAGAAAGAGGAGGAAGAAGAGTAAGGAAAAATGTGGAGTGGAGAAACGAATGAAAAAAAAAAGGATTGGAGAGAAAAAATCTGTAGAAGGTGGAAGGGAGGAAGAGGAGGAGGAAGAGGAGGAGGAGGAGGGGAGGAAATTTGTGAGGAAGAGAAGAAATGAGGGGGAGGAAAGATACAAGAGAAAGCCTATTCCGTGTTGCAAAATGCCTCCTCCTCCTCCTCCTCCTCCTCCTCGTCCTGCTCCTCCTCCTCCTCCTCCTCCTCCTCCTCCTCCTCCACCTCTTCCTCCTCCTCCTCCTGCGCTTCCAAGGGGTAATATTAGCCCAAGGAAATTATGAGGAGGAGAATGCTTCACTTCCCTCCCCTTCTTCTTCCTCCTCCTTCCCCCTCCCTTCCTTCCTTCCCTCTTCCTCCTCCTCCCTTCCTTTTTCCTCCAACTTCTCTTAACTGCCTCTTTGTTTGCCTCTTTCCTACTTCTTAATTTTTCTTCCTCCTCCGCCTTCTTCTGTTTGTTCTCGTTATTTCTCCTCCTCCTCCTCCTCCTCTCCCTCCTTCTACTCTATCTCCCGCCTCCTTCTACTCTTCTTCCTCCTTTTCCTATTCCTCTTCTTCTTCTTCTTCTTCTTTCGCCTCAGTCTCCTCCCTCCACTAATTACTAATGCTGATTCTCATGTTCTTCCTCCTCCTCCTCCTCCTCCTCCTCCTCCTCCTCCTCCTCCTCCTCCTCCTCCTCCTCCTCCTCCTCCTCCTCCTCCTCCTCCTCCTCCTCCTCCTCTTCTTCTTCCCTTGCTTTCACTGATTACTTCTATGCATCTCTTTATCTCCTCCCCTTCTCTTCTTCCACTCACACACACACAAACACACACGCACGCACGCACACCTATTAATCCCGGCTGTCACCACCACCACCACCACCATCCCTAACGCAAGAAACTAGACAAAACAACAACAAACAACAAGAACAAGAACAGCGATTTATTTTAACCAACGCAGGTACGCACTAACAAACTAACAACATGTATTCTGCCTTCACCAACAATTAACAACAACAACAACAACAACAACAACAACAACAACAACTACTACTACTACTACTACTACTACTACTACTACTACTACTACTACACCATCAAAACAAATTATGCAACACTCACCATCACCAAAATCACCATCATCATCATCATCTCCATCATCACCATCGCCACCACCACCAAATCAAAATGGCTTCGTTCTCGGTAATTAAAAGGCAAATGACAACACCACACACCTGCCTCCCTCCACCTGGTCTCCTCCATTCACCTCATTACCTGGGGAAGAGAAGGAGGAAAGGTGTTAAGACTGTTTGTCCATCTGTCTGTCTGTCTGTCTGTCTGTCTGTCTGTTTGTTTGTCTGTGTCTCTCTTCTCTCTCTCTCTCTCTCTCTCTCTCTCTCTCTCTCTCTCTCTCTCTCTCTCTCCTTGTTATCCTTCCTCTGCTTACTTTTCCTGTTTCCTCTTTCATAACGAAGCAAATATTGTGTCCCTTTCCTTCCCTTCTCTCCTCTTCTCCTTCTCTCTTCCTTTCTCTTCCTCCTCTTCCTCCTCCTCCATATCTCTGCTCTTCACTTCCTTCCTCTTCACCTCCTCCTCCTCCTCCTCCTCCTCCTCCTCGTGTACCTCCTCCAATTATTCTTCCTCTTCCCTCTTCCTCTCTCTCTCTCTCTCTTTCGATATATATTTTCATCTTCATATGTCTCCTCCTCCTCCTCCTCCTCTTCCTCTTCTTCTTCTATTTCCTGTCATTTCACTCTCAACCATTTATTTATTTATTTATTTATTTTATATTTTTCTGCTTTATCTAATATTTTGTTCTCTCTTTGTTACTATGATTTTTTTTTCTTTTTTTTTTTTTTGTTTAATGCCTATGTACTTTTTTTCTTTATCATTTTTTTTTACTTGTCCGTTAAATAATTTCCTTGTTTATATTTTTCTTCCGTCGTTCCCTTCCTTCCTGTTTCCTATCCTTCTCCTCTCGCTTTCCTTTACGTATAAATGTTTTAGTATTCTCTCTCTCTCTCTCTCTCTCTCTCTCTCTCTCTCTCTCTCTCTCTCTCTCCACTTTAGTTGTTCAGAGAGAGAGAGAGAGAGAGAGAGAGAGAGAGAGAGAGAGAGAGAGAGAGACGGTTGTGTTTGCAAAGCGGGCGTGTGTCAGTTTTAGTGTGTGTAACTCCCTCTTACGTTACACACACACACACACACACACACACACACACACACACCGAAGAACACCCAAAACAAAGTCAAACAAAAGAGCGGCTATTAACTAAATCACACACACCTGTAATTAACACTTCACGCACCTGGCACACCTGACACATGCCAGGAGGGAGGGAGGGAGGGAGGGAGGAAGGGAGGGAGGGAGGATGGACAAAAACGTAAGGAGTTGGGAAGGGGAGGAGGAGGGACAGGAAGGTGAGGAGATAGAAAGGAAGAGAGGTAGGAAGGAATGAAGGATGGAAGGAAAGAAGGAAGGAAGGAAAGAAGGAAGGAAGGAAGGAAAGACGGCAGGAAGGAGGAAAGAGGAAGGAAGGAAAGAAAGGGAAGAGAGAGAGAGGAAGAGAGTAGGAGATTGAGACAGGCAGAGACACATACAACCAGAGAGCGCCAGAGTTTGTGTTCCGTTAAGGGCGAGCGAAGGGCCGAGGAAGGGGAAGTTAATCCACTCTATCAGTGAGTTAAAGCAGCCGTGGGTCTTTAATTGCCAGGTAGACAGAGGTAATGAAAGGCGCTACTCGGCTCGCTCCTCATAACGCACGCCGACATGACGACCAACCAGGGAGACTCGACCTAAGTAACGACCTGACTCTTCTTTCTCTTTTCTTCTTTTCCTATATTTATTCTTTTTCTTCTACATCATCTACAACTTGACTCAATTTTCATAATATACACAAACATTTATACCAACGATCCTGGCTGTTCTTTCTCTTTTCTTCTTTTCCTATATTTATTCTTTTTCTTCTACATCATCTACAACTTGACTCAATTTTCATAATATACACAAACATTTATACCAACGATCCTGGCTGTTCTTTCTCTTTTCTTCTTTTCCTATATTTCTTCATTTTTTTCTTCTCCTTAATTTTCATAATATACACAAATATTTAGACCGACGAACAGTTATCCTTCCCAATGACCTGACAGTTACTTTCTTTTTCTTCTTTATCTTTTTTTTTCTTTTGATACTTCTTCCTCTTCATGTTCTATTTTCTTTATTTTTTCTATGTTCTATTTTCATCTTTTACTTCTTTATCCTTATCTACTTTTTTTTTCGTTTTTTTTCTTTTTGTAATAATTTTTCTTTAACTTCTTTTTATACTTATTTTTCTTCTCCTTCTACTCCACTCACTTGCTCTAACGTACACCGACATCCAGACCTTCACCTTCCTGAAGACCGAACTGCTCTTTCTTCTAAGTCTTCTTTTCTAATTATCTTTCTTATTTTCTTTCTCATTCTTATTTTTGTTCATCTTGTCTTACTGTTTTCATCATTTCTCTTTTTTTCTGCTTCATTTCTTCTTATCCTTCTTCTTTTTTTCTTCTGCTTCTTCTCTTTTCTTCTGCTTCTTCTCTTTTCTTATGCTTCTTTCCTTCTTCTGCTTCTTCTTTTTTTCTTCTGCTTTTTCTTTTCTTCTTCTGCTTCTTCTGCTTCTTCCTCTTTTCTTCTGCTTCTTCCTCTTTTCTTCTGCTTCTTCCTCTTTTCTTCTGCTTCTTCTCTTTTCTTCTGCTTCTTCTCTTTTCTTCTGCTTCTTTCCTTCTTCTGCTTCTTCTCTTTTCTTCTGCTTCTTCTCTTTTCTTCTGCTTCTTCTCTTTTCTTCTGCTTCTTTCCTTCTTCTGCTTCTTCTCTTTTCTTCTGCGTCTTCTCTTTTCTTCTGCTTCTTCTTTTTTTCTGCTTCTTCTCTTTTCTTCTTATGGTTCTTCTCTTTTCTTCTGCTTCTTCTCTTTTCTTATGGTTCTTCTTTTCTTCTGTTGGTTCTTCTCTTTCCTTCTGTTTCTTCTTCTTCACTACTTTTTTTTCTTCTTATTTTCTTCACTTTCTCTACTTCTGCTTCCCTCACTTCTCATAACACACACCGACATCTAGACCAACCAACGAACTTCAACTTTCCTAATGACCTGACTTTCTTTTTCTT
Source organism: Eriocheir sinensis (assembly GCF_024679095.1). Lineage (NCBI taxonomy): Eukaryota > Metazoa > Arthropoda > Malacostraca > Decapoda > Varunidae > Eriocheir > Eriocheir sinensis. The sequence continues at coordinate 5,491,442 of NC_066538.1, forward strand.
TCTCTTGTTTTCTTCTGTTACTTTTCTGTAACTATTTACATTTCTTTTTTATGTTCTGTTCCCCGTTCTTTTAATAGTTTGTTGTCTTATTTCTCTATTTTTACATATTATTCTATTTCTCCTTTTCTGTATCTTTCTTGTTTTTCTTTTTCTTCATTTTCTTTTCATTTTCTGCTAACTTTACTTTTTTCTTCTTTTTTCGTCTTTTTTTTACTTATTCGTTTTCTGTTTCTTTTCTTCTACTTTTTTGTCTTTTTTCTTCTACTTTTTTATTATTATTTTTTCTTCTCCTTACTCTTGTTCTTGTTCTTCCTGACGTCACGAAGAGGCACTGGGATTCGAACCCTGTCCCCCTGGCCCTTCACATGCATGACTGGACGCTTTAAACCACTGGACCACCGCGCTATACCTGATAACATTTACCTCAGAGAATATTTATAAACATAGCTATAATATTTCAGTCTTGTGTTATGTTGTATCAGAATAACCGTGAATGAGCTTTACTTATTCCTTTGTTATTTATTTCAATTTGCATGCGAGTGTGTGTGTGTGTGTGTGTGTGTGTGTGTGTGTGTGTGTGTGTGTGTGTGTGTGTGTTTATTACCCTGCATACCACCTCGTTTTGCCTCTTCATAAACTCTATAGATTGTTGGGGTCACCTTGCCTTCCCCTCCCCCTTCTCTCCTCCATTTCTCTCACTCCCCCTCTCTTCTCCCTCCCTTCCCTCTTCATTTTTTTTTTTGGCTACCTCTCCTTACCCCATTTCCTTCCATTTCCCCATTTCCTTTCTTCACTTTCACCTTGCCTTTCCCTCCCCTTGTCTCCCCTTCTCTCCTCCATTTCTCTCACTCCCCCTCTCTTCTCCCTCCCTTCCCTCTTCATTTTTTGGGGGGGGCTACCTCTCCTTACCCCATTTCCCTCCATTTCCCCATTTCCTTTCTTCACTTTCACCTTGCCTTTCCCTCCCCTTGTCTCCCCTTCTCTCCTCCATTTCTCTCCATTCCCCTCGCTTCACCGTTTCGTCTCTCCCTCTCCTGTTTACCTATTCTCTCTCACACCTCTTCCTTCTCTCTTCTTTTTTATCTCTTCTTTTTCTTCTTCTCCTCCTTTCTTTCCTTCCATTTCTCTCCTCCTTTCTTCTTCCCTTCCCCCTCTTTTTTTACCATTTTCTTCCCCAATTCACTTTCCTTCCTCAATTTCCTGTACTCCCATCCTTTTCCATCCCCCATTTCGTTCTCTTCCTCTTTGTCTCCCCTTCTCCCCTCCATTTCTCTCACTTCCCTTCTCTTCTCCATTTCGTTTCTCCCTCTTCTGTTTTCCTATTCACTCTAGCACATCTTCCTTTCCTCATCTTTCTTTTCTTCTCCTTTCGCTACCTTTCCTTACTCCATTTCCTTCCATTTCCCTATTTCCTTCCTTCACTTCCTTCCCCTACGCCCCTATTTTACCATTTTCTTCCCCCATTCGCTTCCCTTCCACTCTTTTTTGTCCTCAACTCCCTTTACGCACATCCTTTTCCTGCCCCCATTTCGTTCTCTTCCCCCTTCCCTTTCTTTCCCTTCCCTTCCTTCGGTGTCTCGGTATGGGTGGGTTCGCTTGGCTCGGGAAGAAGGGTTCGAATCCATCTCGGTACACGTTTTAAGAGGATGAAGGAGATGCTTTACCCGGGTTAGAGGCTTTGATCGTACGTGTTTTATTATTTATGACTTTACTTTTTTTCATTTTGTTTTTTTTGTTTTAATCATTGCTTTCCATTTCTTCATATATTCACTATCATACATATTCTGTTACCTGTTTTTTTCCCCTTGTATATACATTATTTTCATTTATTTATTTATCACTTTTTTATCATTTTTCTATTCATTATTTTCATTTATTTATTTATCAGTTATTTATCATTTTTCCATATATTATTTTCATTTATTTCTTTATCAGTTATTTATCACTTTTCCATATATTATTTTCATTTATTTCTGTACCACTTATTTATCACTTTTCCATATATCATTTTCATTTATTTCTTTATCGCTTATTGATCACTTTTCCATTCCGTTATTCCTTATCAATCACGTATTCATTAACGCGCATTATATCATTAGTGGCGTTTCGCCTCTTACATATTTTCTCATCAATTATTTATTAATTATTAAACGTATAAACTTTTACTTTTTACTTTCCCCAGTCCTTATTACTCATTGATTACCGATTCTTTATTGCATGTTTACTCAATTACTGTTTTTTCCACCTGATTTAGGACCCAACACGCGCTTCTGAAGAACGTAAATTGCACCCAAATTAGATCCCATGATATTATGGTTATGAAATACATCTTTTTCTGAGACTGAAAAAAGAAAATTCATATATACATACACACGCCTTTACACACGCATATTACGTACATTCATACATACATACATACAAACATACATAAATAAGCTGAAAAAAAAAGTCCAGGAAAAAAATACTTTCTTAACATCAAATTTCATAGCCGAAAGAAAAATATCAGAGAAGATAATTTTTCTTATACTTCCCTCTCCTCAAAGTTTACTGCAAAATAAATATAAAAGATTAAAATGAACAAAGAACATATATTAAAACTTTCCTCGCCTTAACTTCTAAACTTGCCCCCCCTAAAAAAAAATTAAACTACTAACATACATTTTAATTATTTCCTCCCCTTCATCGGTCATCCCCCCAAAAGCTGATTCGTTTAGTACCGACAGGGAAAAAAATGAATATGAACAAAGAACACATATTAAATCTTTCTTCGCCTTAAATTCGAATCTTGCAACCCCCTCCCCCAAAAAAGAAAAATAAACTAGTAACATACATTTTAATTATTTCCTCCCCTTCACCGTTCATCCCCCCAAAGCTGATTCGTTTAGTACCTGCAGAAAAAAAATATATTAGAAAACTCTTGGGTCATTAATCTTCATAACTCGCCGCCTTTATTCTCTTAAGTTACTCATTCATGTTAATAAATGCTATCACAGCTTATACGATATTCTAAGTCATGTATTTTTTAAGCGGACACTTGTGCATTATTTAGTGTAGCAAAGAGTCGGAAGCGGGAATGACTTTCTGTTGATTTGCTTATTTATTTATTTAGATACTGCCTCACTTATTTATTCACAACCCTGGATGCCTGATATAAAGGTTGTACAGTTCTTTCCAATGCATGCTATATAAAGAGCTTTGTTGATTTTTGTTTGAGTAATTTGTTTATTCATGTGGGGTTTTTTTTCTCTGTATCAATCACTATTCTTTTATTCGTTTTTCAAGTCTGTCTTTAATTTACGATCTATCTTGTTTATATATATATATATATATATATATATATATATATATATATATATATATATATATATATATATATATATATATATATATATATATATATATATATATATATATATATATATATATATATATATATATATATATATATATATATATATATATATATATATATATATATATATATATATATATATATATATATATATATATATATACATATATATATATATATATATATATACATCTATATATATATATATATATATATATATATATACATATATATATATATATATATATATATATATATGTATATATATATATATATATATATATGTATATATATATGTATTTATATATATTTATATATATATATATATATATATATATCTTTATTTGTACTTTCCTATCATACCTTTTGGTGTTTTATTTAGTTTTATATTTTTCATTTAATCTAAGTTCATTATTTATCAGAACTGCATCTAAATTTCAGCTTCGTATAGTACTTATCTCTATCTCATTTTATACGTGTTACTATTTTAAATACATACACATACATATAAACTTTTACATGATTTTTTTTCTTTTACACTCATCGTTGAATAACTGATATAGTGAAACGCGAAAGGGTACCACCGTAGAGTTTCATACCTCGTTGTTTTCTCCTGTTTTGTTATGTTTCTTACCTCCTCGTTTTGTTTAATCGCATAACCCACAACTTTCTTCAGTCTTCCACCTCATTGTTCCGTTGCATTTCATAACTCACCGTTCGTTCTGTTTTTTTTTATTATTATTCCTCACCATTTTCTGTTTCCCATCTCACCGTTTCGTCCCGTTTCGAACCTCACAATTTTCATCTCTTTTCCACTAACATCCTCTCACGAATTTACAACCTTTAAAGAGGGAGAGAGAGAGAGGGAGAGGGAGAGAGAATGTAAATCTCCGCAAAAGTACATAAATAAGCCAAACGGTGAGGAGGAAAAAAAGATAAAGAAAAAAAAGTGCAGGGGCTAAAAACATATTCTCACCTTGCAAAATATGTCTTGGTATTTTTCCAGGGTGGAGGTGGGGCGCGAGGGAGGGAAAAAAAGAAGGAAAAATAGTGGTGATAAAAATACACACGCGAGAAAATACCTGCGCGAAATATGACCTCCAAAACCCGTAATACATAACAAATTTCAAAGGCCCCCTCTCTCTCTCTCTCTCTCTCTCTCTCTCTCTCTCTCTCTCTCTCTCTCTCTCTCTCTCTCTCTCTCTCTCTCTCTCTCTCTCTCTCTCTCTCTCTCTCTCTCTCTCTCTCTCTCTCTCTCTCTCTCTCTCTCTCTCTCTCTCTCTCTCTCTCTCTCCTGCCCCAAGCAACTCTCACGATCAACCCAAGTCAAACGAAAGCCCCTCCTCCTCCTCCTCCTCCTCCTCCTTCTCCTCTTCCTTTTCTCCTTCCTCTTCTCCCTCCTCCTCTTTCTCCTTCTCCTTATCGTTCTTCTTCTTCTTCTTCGTCTTCTTTTTCTCCACTTTCATATCCTCGACCTCCAATTTATCTTCCTCTTTCGTAATCTTTTCCGTATTTTTTCTCATTTTTTTCTTCTCATCATCTTATCTTTGTTCTCTCCTCCTCCTCCTCCTCCTCCTCCACATACTACTATAAAGTCCATTTCTATTTCCAAAGTTGTGCCAATAATGGAAAAAGTAAGAAAAAAATAACTTTCCCTTGCCTCTTACCCCCCATCCCTCCCATCTCCTCCCCGTCTCCCCTCTACCTCCATTCCTCCCCTCCTCATGCCCCCTACCTCCTCTACCTCTCCTCCACTCCTCTTACCTGTCCCCCTCCTCTCCTCTACCCCACCTTTACCTCCTGCTAGCCCCCTTCCCCTCTTCCCCCTCCCCCGCCCCCCCTTGTTCCGCCTTCTGCTTCGTGACTGCTTAGAATTCCTGCCTCATGCCTTGCCAGATTGGATTGAAGGAGAGATTCTTGGGAAAAAATAAAATATAAAAGAATCACAAAAAAGCGATATTATATTTTTTAAACTCTTGATTCTCTCTCTCTCTCGTGTGTGTGTGTGTGTGTGTGTGTGTGTGTGTGTGTGTGTGTGTGTGTGTGTGTGTGTGTGTGTGTGTGTGTGTGTGTGTGTGTGTGTGTGTTTTGGGATTTATGTACAAAAGACAGACAATTACCTAAGTACACACACGGCGCTAGTTACGCACACAAAAAATTTTACGTACGTACATACATAATCATTCCGTACATAAATATGAAATTACGTACACAATTGGCTATACACACCTTCAATTACATACACAATTAATTACATACTTACGAACACAAACATAAACAAACATTCACAAACACAATGACGCATGTGTACTGAGGAGCGTACGTACACAGACACTGGTACACACACAGCTGTTCCTACACACTTGGAGATGGAGCCAATTGTACACATGAGCTTTTCACCAATTAGCACCGGCCTTTAATTACCTCCCCCTCTTTCCTAACTAACACCTTTGCAAATAGAGTTAATATCCGATGAATGTCAGCCAATTATCTTCACCTCCTTACATTTACCTTATTCACCTTTAAACAGTCAATTATATACACAAACACCATAATTTAGTACCTACCTTCCATCAACCACCCCCTCTCCTAATTAACACCTTTGTGAATAAAGTTAATAACCGAAGAGTTTCAACCAATTATCTTCAACCTCCTCTAACCTCTACACAGACAACTGAATACATAAAGACCACCAATTAGCACCTGACTTAAATTTACCTGTCCAATCTCCTACCTAATACCTTTGTAAATAGATTCGAATGCTGAAGAATGTCAGGCAATTACATTTAATCTTTTTCTAACTTCTAAACAGCCACTTGTATGAATGAACACCTCTGTCAGTCACCATTTTCCACCACCTTGCTGACGCCTTTGCAAATACAGGTAATAGTCGAGTAATGTCAGGCAATTATCTTAAACCTCTTCTAACCTCTTCAGAGCTAATTTTATGCAAGACTTCCTCTAATTAGCACTTCCCTTTAATTAGCCTGTCACCTTCTTACTAACACCTTTGCAAATAGAGTTAATAGCCTATAAATGTCAGACAATTATCTTAAACCTCTTCTAACCTCCTCACAGCTAATTGTATACAAGACTTCCAATAAATAGCACTTCCCTTTAATTAACCTGTCCCCCTCTAACTAACACCTTTGCAAATAGAGTCAATGGCCGAAGAATGACAGCCAATTATATTTGTCTCTTATTTTTTCCTTCATCTCTACGCAGCCAATTATATACATGAAAACTTCCACCAATTAGCATTTCCCTCTAATTAACGTCCTCCCCCTCCTAACTAACATCTTTCCAAATAGAGTTAATAGCCGATGAATGACAGGCAATTATACTTTCACTCTTTTTACCTATACATCGCCAACTGTATATATGAAGACCACCAATTAGCATATCTCTATAATCTACCTCCCTTTTCTCCTAACTAACTCATTTGCAAATAAAGTAGAGAGGCGAAGAATGTCAGACACTTATCATTAACCACCTACAACTCCTCATGAAAGCTACAACCATTAATCACGTTCCTCTAATCAACCTCTCCCCTTTCCTAACAAACACCTTTCCAAATCGAGTTAATAGCTGAAGAATGACTAACAATCATATTTGACGTCTTAAGATCTCTTCAGACCCAATGTTCGGATTGTTTTGTTTTTTTACGCCCTTGAACTGTCTCCTTTGCTGTAAAAAGAAAAAAAAAGATTGTATAGAAGAACACCTTTACCAGTTAGCACCTTTCTTTAACCTCTCTTTTTCTTTAACTCCTTTACAAATGGTTGATAGACGAGGAACGTTATTTATTTATACTTCCCATTGCCCCTTGTCCGCTTCATAACGATAAAGTAAACCTATATACAAACAATGGCTTACATAAGGATTTCCACCAATTAGAACGCTCCTGTTTAATCCCTCTCCACGTGATTGGTTGAGGGCCGCGGAATGGCAGCCAATTACAATCATCCTTTACGGCCCGGCGCCTATCTGATTGGTTTTATTGACTGGCCAATTAAACAAAAGAAGATTCCCGCCAATTATACGCCGCGCCCTCGACCACCCTTCATCTTTAACGACCGAATTGTGACCTTCTCCTCGAGGCCAATCAAAGACTATTAGCAAAAAGACGACTAATGATAACAACTGGATTTTGAAGCCTCTTTTCACAATGGTGGTCCACTAATTCATTTTTTGCTGATTATAATATATCTTTTTTTTATTTATTATGACCTAGAATTGTGATCTCTTTACGGAAATTTATATATAGTTGTACAAAGATACTTCACTATATATATACACACAAGTGACCTTAAATCTTCTACAACAGTATCGTTTCAATTTCCTTTTATTTTTCATTCCATTTTTCAGGACGACAATAAAGCACAAACGTTCCAGTGCCTTTCTTTTCCTTACATTGTTTTCGTTCTGTCTCATTTTCTCTGCATTCAAACTTAATAATCTTCAGGCAAAATATGTTACCTATTCAGTCACTTTTGCAGGATTTACTCTCTCTCTCTCTCTCTCTCTCTCTCTCTCTCTCTCTCTCTCTCTCTCTCTCTCTCTCTCTCTCTCTCTCTCTCTGTGTAAACTTAATTAAATATTGACTGATGTCCAGCAATTAGATTATACCTGTTGAGATTCCTTGCAAATTACACCTTAATGATCAACAACATATTTTTTGACGGATATGAAAGTTAATTATGCAGAAAAAGCATCATTAAAACTGTTCACTTTCCTTTCGACGAAGCAGAGACAGACGTTTGATATAACATTTACTTTAATATATATCATTTTTACGTAGCCTTTTATTTACTTTGATTTGCTCTTTCAGCCATTTATAGCCACGAAAATTTGCATCAATGACAAATTCCCCTGCTATTCTTTATACCTGTGTGTGTGTGTGTGTGTGTGTGTGTGTGTGTGTGTGTGTGTGTGTGTTCCTTTTAATCTGCCCAATATCGAAAATCGTTTATTTATACACAAAACAAAACTGCACGTTCTGCATTCCAAATACATATATAAAAATAGTTATCAATTTACTATAAAAACTAATGAGCAAGATAAATAAAGCAAAAAACTACGGACCAGTGTGTGTAGGGGGGTGGGGTGGACTGGGGGGGAGAGGGTGTCTGTTTGCGTGTGTGTGCGTGCGTAAGTGTGTGTTATGTATGCGTGGTCTTCGCGGACAGAGCCAATTAAATGGACGCGGACATCTGAGGGCCAATGAGAGCCATCCTTTAGTGCCTTACATCAGAACGCTCGATTCCAATAGGTTGTCCAATTAGCTCAGCACCGCTCCCGCCAGCCCCGTGAATGCCCGCCTTTCTCTTCTTTTTTTTCTTCATTTCTCTTCTTCTCTTCCTTTCTCGTCTCTTATCTTCTCTTCACTTCTCTTCACTTCTCTTCTCTTCACTTCTCTTCTTCTCTTCTCTTATCTTCTTCTTTTCTCTTCTCTTCTCTTCACTTCTCTTCACTTCTCTTCACTTCTCTTCTCTTCACTTCTCTTCTTCTCTTCTTCGTTTCTCTCTTCTTATGCCCGCTTCTCTCCTTATTTGTCTTCATTTCTCTTCTTCTTCTCTTCACTTCTCTTTTCTTCTCTTCTTCTTCTCTTCTTCTCTTCTTATTCGTTTCTCTCTTTTTATGGCAGCTTCAAACCTTATTTTTCTTTATTTCTCTTTTGCTATCTCGGTTTTCGTTGGCCCACTCTTCTTATTTTTTTGTTTTTCTACTTCCTTCTTCTTTTCTCTTGCCATCCTTATTTCTCTCATTGATTCCTTATTTTCGCTTACACCCCACAGTATCTATTTATATTTTCCTGCTTGCTTCATTTCACCCATAATTCTTACATTGCATCCATGTTTGCGTTTGCCCACAAGATTCTTTTTATTTTACTTTATTACCTGCTATTCTTTTATTTTCTTCTTATACGTATTTTATTTTCCTGCCTCCTCCTTTTCGTTAACCCACAATGTTATTTTTATTTACTTGTCCACTTGCTTCTCTTTCTTTATCACTTATCCTGACTCATTTTCTTGCTTCATCTACTTAATGACTCTGCTATCTTCATCCATTTATCTTTCTAATTTCTTCTTTTTCTTCTTTTACTTATTTTATTTATTTTGTTGCATCCTCTACTTTGTTTATCCCTTTTCTGAGTTTATCTACACACACACACACACACACACACACACACACACACACACACACACACACACACACACACACCTCAGCACCCGTTGTTTACAGTCATTAAACAGACAAACAAACAGGATGGAAATGGTACTGTGTTGTTATTTACTTCGTGTTCGGTGTTGTTCTTGTGGAGTTGGCGGTGATGGAGGTGGTGGTGGTGGTGGTGGAGGGGGGGGGGGGAGAGGTAGTGGCAGATTTTGTGGTTAAAGTGTGAACCAATGTGCGTGTGTGCGTGTGTGTGTGTGTGTGTGTGTGTGTGTGTGTTTAATCATCCCCTATTGTCTCTTTAAATCTCTGGTTGACTATATATCTAATTCTCTCTCTCTCTCTCTCTCTCTCTCTCTCTCTCTCTCTCTCTCTCTCTCTCTCTCTCTCTCCACACATACATGTCAAAAACTCATAAAGGGAAATCCGTTTTCTATAGCCATTCTCCAAGAGCCATAAAAGGGGGGCCTTAGAGAGAAGGACATTTTTTACTTATTCAGCCAAGAGTCTCCCCTTCATTATTCATTGTGACGTGGCTTCCCTACTTACACGCGTGGCCTTTTAAGTGTTCTTCACCCCCGCCCCCCTTTTCCTTCTCCCCTTTCCCCTTTCCCTCTCCTCCTGGATCATTATAAAAGGTGTATGCTTTATCTTGTCATGGAGTGAGTGTGTGTAGGTGTGTGTGTGTGGGGGGGGGGGGGGGGTGAGGTGTGGGGGGGTGTTTGTTCCCGTTTTATATATAGCTTAAGTCGATTTCACTATTAAATTTGCGGTTGACTCAATTTTATCCTCCTTTGTTATGGCTGAGTGTGGGAAGAAGGAAAATGGATGAATGGAGGGAGAAAGGGACGTAGGCAGATTGGAGGGGACAATGAAAGGGAGTGGAGAAGGAGAGAAGAATAAGACAGGGAAGTAAATAAGGAAAGGAGGGACAGGGGAGGATGTAGAACGACAGAGAAAAAACAAAACTGACAAAACAAATGAGATAAATATGGTGGAACGGAAGAAAGCAAGAAAGTAGAGAATGAAGGAAGAACAGAACGGACAAAAAATGACACAAAGAAAGGAGAGACAAGAGAGGACATAAAAGAAGAGTAAAAAGAAATTACCGAAATGAGACAAAGACAGAAAAATAACATTAATTAAAACAGGTAAACAAAGAGAGAGAGAGAGAGAGAGAGAGAGAGAGAGAGAGAGAGAGAGAGAGAGAGAGAGAGAGAGAGAGAGAGAGAGAGAGCAATTCGCGAGCGGGTACTGTTTCGCGATGTTGACACGGATGTTATGTGTATGGGGGGCCCGAGGTGAGTGTGTACATATCGTTACGTACACACACACACACACACACACACACACGCATATACACACACACACCTACACACCTGCACAAAGGACAGGTGTAGAGGAAAAAAAGTGAGTGTAATTACGGACAAACACACTAGAGATTAATTAACATATCCTCCCTACCTGACGGAACGAGGGAAAAACGGGAGAAAAACGGTGAGAAAGAGAGAGAGAGAGAGAGAGAGAGATACAATACTAGAACAAAAGAAAAAGATGGAATAATGAAAAAAAGGGAAAAGAATAATGAGAAAATGAGAGAACTTCGGAGATATCACACTTGTTAACTAATTAGAAAGAGAGAGAGAGAGAGACTGAAAAGTAAACCAGACAACATTATTACGGTCATCTCTCTCTCTCTCTCTCTCTCTCTCTCTCTCTCTCTCATAAATCACGGCTGTTCCTAATTACTCTTTCCTTTAGTATCACATTTTATCATCATTATGTTTCATTAAGTTAATTAGGGTTTTTTTCATTAGCCCACCAAGATAATTTGTTACTTAATTTTCAGTGGACGCGGCAACGTATATTTTTTTTTTCGCATTCACCACAAACTCCTCCTTGATCACTTCTTCATATCTCGTGTGGATTAATGTTTTGATTCAATTCTTTGGTTATTATCCCATGTAACCTGTTGATCTGGTGAGGTAGCGATTTCAGTGTTTGTCTGTCTGTCTGTCTGTCTGTCTGTCTATCTATATATCTCTGTCTATGTCTGTTTTGTGTATTTGCTTCTTATTTTTTCTCTAGTGTCATACTGGCATAGCTTTCTTCTCTCCTCTCTTATTTCTCTTTTATATATTTTTTTCTATCTTCTATTACCTATCTCCTATTTATTTATCTATCTGTCTATTTGTTTCTGGTTCTTTTTCTAGTGTGACAGTTACGGAACTCTCCTTTTCTCTGCTTTTTCTTTTATTTTCTTTAATTTTCTCACACTTTTATTGTATTATCTCTCTCTCTCTCTCTCTCTCTCTCTCTCTCTCTCTCTCTCTCTCTCTCTCTCTCTCTCTCTCTCTCTCTCTCTCTCTCTCATTAGTTCCGTTCCTTCCCTGTTTCGTTTTCTTTTAACTCGAGTCGTTAGTTTAAAAGGGGGACTCGCATGTTTCTCTGGCCCTCCTAAGCCCTCTATTTTTCTTCCCTCCGTATCTGTTTAATCCCTTTGTTTTATCCTTTCAAAGCCCGTAATGGATGTATTTTTAAGTTCCTGTGTTGTTTATAATTCTTTTGTTCTAACTTTGTAATCTCACTTCCTCTAAGAACAACAGTAATAAGATTGTCATGTTTCTCTATTTAATTCTATCTTGCATTATGTAACCACGGAGTTGTGATATCTTGAGGCTTCTGCTTAATTCTGGCTTTGCAAAATAAACACACGTAGTCGAGAATGTGTGTATCTTTGGTGTGTATTTCTATAAGCTAGACAGGAACACACACACACACACACACACACACACACACACACACACACACACACACACACACACACACACACACAGGAAGAAGAATAGGAAATCAGACTATAAAGAAAACATATGAACGAAGATATGACAACCTGTAAGGTAATTAGAAGAACCAAAAAAGAAAAATCCCCTATATAAGCGATGCAAAAAAAAATTCCTCCCTTAAAAAGAACCTAAAAAAAAAAAACGAGAAAAAGGATGCAAAAAAAATTCCTCCCTTAAAAATAACCTAAAAAAAAAGGATTCAAGAAAACTTCCTCCCTTAAAAAGAACCTAAAAAAAAATCCCCCAAAAAAGGGATGCAAAAAAAAAATAATCCTTGAAAAAGAACCTAAAAAAAAGGATGCAAAAAAAAATTCTCCCTTAAAAAGAACCTAAAAAATTAATCCCCTCAAAAAAAGTCTCCCTAAAAACTAAAAAAAGGAAAAAAACTTCCTCTTCAAAGATAAGAAGACCTAAAAAAAACATACCAAGATGACCCGAAAAACTGGAATAGAAGAAAGCAAAACAAAAACAGACACAATACCTAATGAACATAAATTCTCGTGCCGGACAAAGCTAGGCCGTGCATCACACAGCTCGATACACCTCCACGATTTATGGCCAGGAGGAGGAGGAGGAGGAGGAGGAGGAGGAGGAGGAGGAGGAGGAGGAGGAGGAGGAGGAGGAGGAGGAGGAGGAGGACGAGCAAGGGATTGAGTAGGAGGACGAACTGGAGAAAGGGTTTAAGAGGATAAGAATGAGGAGAGAAAAAACTTGGAGGAGAAAAAGATGGAAGATGAGGTGGAGAAAGGGTTAGAAGAGGAGGAGGAGGAGGAGGAGGAGGAGGAAGAAGAAGAAAAAAGCGTTAGAGTAAGAGGTGTTAGAGAAAGGGTTTAAAGAAGAATAAGGAGGGAGGAGGAAAAGAAAGACATGGAAGAGAAGAAGGCGGAGGGTGAGGTGGAGAAAGGGTTAAAGAAGGTGCAGGAGAAGAGACAGAGGAGGAAAAAAAGAAGAGAGAGAAGGAGGAGAAGACGAGGACGAAGACGAGGTGGATGAGGACAAGAAAGAGGAAAGACATAAAGAGACGGAAAAAGAGGTTGAAGAATGAGAAGGTGGAGGATTAGGGGGAAGACGAATAGGGAGAAAAAATAAAAAGAGAAGAAAAAGAGAAGAAAGAACGATAACTGAGGAAGAGGAAGAATTGGGAGGGCTGATTGAAGAGAGGTTGGGGAAAGAATAGGAGGAGTAAGAGTAGGAGGAGGAGGAGGAGGAGGAGGAAGAGGAGGAGGAGGAGGGGGGGGTACTAAGTAATAACAGAGGGAGCGAGGTCGCCCAGTAGAATTGTGTTTCGTTCGTGTCTGGTTCGTGTTTTGGTGTTCCGCTTGTGTTGCCCACGTGTTGCGAGTTTCTTTTTTGTTTTTCTATTTTTGATCTGAGGAAACGGATTTGATTTTGGCTTCTTTTCTTTCCTTAACTGATTTTATTTTTTTCATTTTCAATCAGATTTTATCTCCGTTTTCCATTCAAATTTGTTTCCTAATTTTACAGTGTTGCCAAATAAGCTGCCTGCGTGTTGTTCTTGTTGTTGTTTTCTGTATCAAATCCCTCATCCATGTATATTCTCTCATCCTTCTCCCTTCTCTCCTCTTTTCCTCTCATCTTTCTCTTCTATCTCTTTGTCGTCAACCTTCACGCATCCTTATTCATTCTCTCTCTTAATTTCTGCTTCTCTTCCTTCTCCCTATCTACCTTCTTATCTTCCTTTATTTTATTTTTGCAACTTCAGAAAATGTCAAAGTATTAGCCATTTTTTTTAGGTTATGTCTATCGCACCAATAAGCTCTCTTGAGGGGCCTGTTGGATAGCCCCCGAACGTTAGTGGAGCATGCGAATTTTATTTATAGTGGTGCCGTGGTATATGACATCAACCAGCAAGACAATCAAACGTAAACTTTCATATTATTAATTTTTTTACAACTAAAGAAACAGCTCAAGGGCAACAAAAAAAAGGTGTAAAAAAAAGCCCGCTAATCGCTGTTCCTACGGAGACAAAAGTTATGAGCGGCCAAAAGAGAGGTCAGTTAATTATATATTCCTCAACAAATCATTATTCTCCTTTCCCCAAGCCATTCATCAGTCAATAAAAAAAGTCACTTAATTAACTCATCCAACAAATCAGTCAATTAATAAAACAATGAATCAAATCAATGAACGAAACCAACCACACCTCCCCCTTAATAGTCTCCACACCCACACGAACATAATCAACTCCCTCTAATTAACACAAAACCCTCACCTATTACCATTACACCTGGCACTCCCTCCACACCCCGCACACCTGTCCAACCACACACACACCTATCCGTCACACCTGCAGACTCATCCCCCGTAATAGGCTCGGCATGAAAAGCAATATTCATGATCCGTTCAATTATGTCCCAAAAGATGATTGACATGCTGCGGGAGGCGGTGTTGTGACGGCCGCTGTATATTTACCTGCTCATATTACCTGTGTTTACCTGGCCGATCATGCAGGTATACAGACGCACAAACGAACATACACGTACACACCAACACCCACCCACCCACCCACACCCACACACACATACACATACATACACGAACATACATACATACACACGCACTCAAGTACCCGTGTTTGCGTAATTATATTGACTCGTATCTGAAGCTCTCTATCAGAACCACACACACACACACACACACACACACACACACACACACACACACACACACACACACACACAACGCTTGCTACCGGAACGAAACTGCGACCATATAATATCGCCCTCTCTCTCTCTCTCTCTCTCTCTCTCTCTCTCTCTCTCTCTCTCTCTCTCTCTCTCTCTCTCTCTCTCTCTCTCTCTCTCTCTCTCTCTCTCTCTCTCTCTCTCTCTCTCTCTCTCTCTCTCTCTCTCTCTCTATCTATCTATCTATCACCATCGACACACACTCAACACATCAATGTAGATTCCAGTGGCCGTGAACACATGCGATGCTTCTATTGATCATCGGAAGGAAAAGGAGGAGGAGGAGGAGGAGGAGGAGGAGGAGGAGGAGAAAGAGGAAGAGGAGGAGGAGGAGGAGGAGGAGGACGAATCAATGAATAGCAAGGGACAAAAACTCTCTTGATTTATAACGAGGCTGACTGTTTTAGTGTTTTGATCAATTCTTTAAGCACTTCACTTGCTAGCGGATCATATGATACCACTAACAATACGAGGGCTAAGCTCACTCTTAAATCAATAAATAAAAGGACACTTCGATTAATTACAAGAGTTGATCTTTCGCGCTCTGACCGTTTTTGCAGGAAGGTTGTTGCACTCGCGGATGGCACGCTTTATAATACTCCAGCCAATCTCTGTACTGCCTCTCCACGCTTTTCCTTTTCTTTATTGATCGCTTTATTAATTCTGGTTTATGTTTATTTTTATGTTTTCCTTTTTCTCCGTTTTCATTCTTTATATTTATGCTTTGTTAACTTTCTTATAAGCACTGCTCCTGCAAATAGTGGATAAGGAGAGTACCTTGAACTGGTTGAGTGTAATTTTTAGATATCTGGTTTTAGCTTGCAAACTCGTATCAAATCATCTCACAGTCCTCTTTTCCTGCATAACGTGGAGATTGAGTCCTTCAGGTCGTTCTTTATGCGGACTTAGTACCCTCAGAGATATTTTCGTGACGCGTCCCTCCACTCTCGCCTAATTCAATGCTCGCCTAATGAGGGGACCAGACCTGCGCTGCGTATTTTAGGAGAAGTCTTACCGAGAAGATAACATTACTCTCTGCGTCTTAAACTCCAACTTCCCGAGCAGGAGAGGGAGGAGAGGGAAGGGGAGGAGAAGGAGGAGGAGGAGGAGGAGGAGGAGAAGGAGGAGGAGGAGGAGGAGGAAGACAGACGGAAGTTGTGTATTTAGGTAAAGTTAAGGAAAGAGAGAGAGAGAGAGAGAGAGAGAGACGGCGATTAATGTACCTTATGAATGCTTGAGACATGAATGGTGTGTGTGTGTGTGTGTGTGTGTGTGTGTGTGTGTGTGTGTGTACGAGAAGAGGAGGTAGAGGAAAGGGGAGGACCATGGAGAACGGAGAAGGTGATGAGGGAAGTGAAAGACGAGAAGAACAAGTGTTAACAGCACAAAAACTGTGCTAGATCGGCGTCGCATAACCCTCCAACACACCCCCAACAATTTATACTATGCAACTAGGGGTATAAAATGGAAAATGCTGAAAAGCAAAGATGGCGCCACTATAAACACTTGCCTGCGCCACAACGGGCTGGGGCCGACCATCAGGCCCTACTATGAAGGCCTACCGGCGCCACAGGCCAAGATGTAAAAAAAAATAATAATAAACAGCTGACTGTTTATAATGCCATGTTGTAGGGTTCATCAGGGCTAACAAATATTAGTATACAATGTCATGTCTACAATGCATGGATAAGCCAGGAAAACAACTTGAAGAGAACAACAACAAGAAGATGGACAATCTGTTGATCGGGGTCTGCGACGCCGATAAAAAGGAAAGAGGATAATGCAGTAAGATAAGAGAAAGGAAGGAAGGAAGGAAGAAAGGAAGGAAGGAAGGAAGGAAGGAAGGAAAGAAGGAAGGAAGGAGGGAAGGAAAGAAGGAAGAAAGGAAGGAAGGAAGGAAGGAAGGAAGGAGGGAAGGAAGGAAGGAGGGAAGGAAAGAAGGAAGGAAGGAAGGAAGGTAGAAAGGAAGGAAGGAAGGAAGGAAGGAAGGAGGCAAAGGAAGGAGCAAGCAAGAAGGACTGAAGAATAGAGCAAACAAGACAAAAGAGAATGTTGAAGGAGAGGAAGGAGGAAGCATAACGAGTGAAGGGATGAAAGAATAGGAAGAAGGTAGATAGGAAGAAGGAGAGAAGCAGAAATCAAAAGAGAGAATAAATATGGATGCGTGAAGGTTGACGACAAAGAGATAGAAGAGAAAGATGAGAGGAAAAGAGGAGAGAAGGGAGAAGGATGAGAGAATATACATGGATGAGGGATTTGAAAGGAAGAGAAGTGTGGAGATTAAGTGGAAGGGAGAGAGTGGAAAGAGGGGAGGAGGAGGAAGAGGAGGAGGAGGAGTAAGAAGAGAGAGGAAAAGTGTAATATGCGAGAGGGAGTGTGGGAAGATGAAAGAGGAGGAGGAAAGAGGGGAGAGAGGAGGGAAGAGAGTGGAGGAGGGAGGGAAAAAAAAGGGGGAGGTGGGGAGAGATAAAAGCGAAGGAAAATGTTAAACTAATCATGACAAATGGTGTGTGTGTGTGTGTGTGTGTGTGTGTGTGTGTGTGTGTGTGTGTGTGTGTGTGTGTGTGTGTGTGTGTGTGTGTGTGTGTGTGTGTGTGTGTTTAGGGTGATCAAAGAAATGAATAAAAGATTAAAATAAGAATGATTGAACCTAAAACCTATAACACACACACACACACACACACACAAACACAGACAGACATTACACTGGACACCAATTTCACCACCATAATCACCACCACCATCACAACCA
Source organism: Eriocheir sinensis (assembly GCF_024679095.1). Lineage (NCBI taxonomy): Eukaryota > Metazoa > Arthropoda > Malacostraca > Decapoda > Varunidae > Eriocheir > Eriocheir sinensis. The sequence goes on from NC_066538.1 coordinate 5,509,274, forward strand.
CCATCACCACCAACTTTCCCAAACTAACCTAAGGAGATGAAAGAGGAGCAGGAAAATGAGCAGAAGAAGGAAAATGATGAAAGGAAGAGGAGGTGAAGTAGGAGAACGAAGAAGAAAGAGAAGGAGGAGGAGGAGGATGAAAAGGAGGCGGAGAAGGAAGACTAACCTAACGTACCCTAACCTAGTCTAACCTAACCTAACCTAACCTAACCTAACCAAACCTATCCTAACCAAACCTATCCTAACCTATCCTAACGTAACCAAACCTATCCTAACCTATCCTAACCTAACTTAACCTAACCTAACCAAATCTATCCTAATCTATCCTAACATAGTCTAACCTAACCAAACCTAACCTAACCAAGCCTATCCTAACCTATCCTAACCTAACCAAATCTAACCTAACCTAACCTAACCAAACCTATCCTAACCTATCCAAACCTATCCTAATCTAGTCTAACCTAACCTAACCAAACCTATCCTAACCTATCCTAACCTAACCTAACCTAACCTAACCTAACTTAACCAAACCTATCCACCGCCACATTTCCACAGCTACTTCAAAATGCCTCTTTCTCGAATTTCCTGCAAATGTACATAGAGGGAGGAGAGAGGAGACAAAAAAAGGCCCTCGCCCCCTTCATCGTTACGAGCAGTTAAGTGAAGTTTTTTGGCCCCTTTAAATTTAGGAGCGGCGAACGGCGTCGTAGTGATATTTCAAGCCTTCATTTTTGTACACTTAACAGCGACACCTAGGCCGTAACTTATGAGAGAGAGAGAGAGAGAGAGAGAGAGAGAGTATGTGTATGTATGTGTATGTGTATGTATGTATTGCCTGACCTAGTTGGTAGTTAATTTCTCTGGTTTCTCTGAAGATGAGGAGGAGAAGGAGAAGGAGGAGGAGGAGGAGGAGGAGGAAGAGGAGGAGACGGGGGAGGAGGAAACGGAAGAGAAGGGGAGGAGGAAGAGGAGGAGCAGAAAAAACAAAAGGAGGAGAAATAGGAAGAAGAAGAGGAGAAGAAAGAGGAGGAGATGAGAAGGTGGAAAAGGAGATGAAAGAGGAGCGGGAAAATGAGCAGGAGAATAAAAAGGATAAAAGGAAGAGGAGATGAAGTAGGAGGGCGAAGAAGAAGGTGAAGGAGGAGGAGGAGGAGGAATAAAATGAGGATGAGGAGGAGGAGGAGGAGGAGGAATAAAATGAGGAGGAGGAGGAAGGGGAATAAAATAAGGAGGAGAAGGAGGAGGAGGAAGAGGAGGAGGAGGAGGAAGAGGAGGAGGAAAAGGAGTACCCCAGACTAACAGTACCCTTGGCGTTCCCCCAGGCGAGGCGGCGGTGGTGGTGGCCCCTGTGGGAGGCAGCGCCATGCTCCCCTGTGACCTGACCCAGCCCGGGGACTCCCCCATCCTCGTGCTGGTCTACAACGGCGCCACAGGAAGACCCGTGTACAGGTGAGGAGCAGTCATCACCACTCAGTCATCACCAGTTAGTCATCAATCATCACCAGTTATCGGTAGTCATCACCAATCATTATTAGTTATCATTAGGCATTACAGGTCATCTCCAGTCATCTCCAGTCATCACCAGTCATCTCCAGTCATCATCAGTCATCTCCAGTCATCATCAGTCATCTCCAGTCATCATCAGTCATCGCCAGTCATCATCAGACATCTCCAGTCATCATCAGTCATCTCCAGTCATCGCCAGTCATCATCAGACATCTCCAGTCATTCCGAGTCATCTCCAGTCATCACCAGTCAGCACTATCACACGCATCATCATCATCATCATCCTTCTTTTAATCTTTCTTCTCTTCATATGTGTGTCAATTGTGCCGCTTTTTCAATACACAATTAGTCTCCCTATTGACCATCAGGAGAAGATAGGTTACAATTCCAAAATAAAGGAGAAAAACAAAAAATATATACAGCAGACAAAACTGTTCTCTATAATATATGAGTTCAGTTTTTTTGTGTTTTTAGGAATTGCAATCCCTTCCTCGCGTCCCTGTGTATTCTTGCATAGTCCATGTCATTATCATACCCCTGTGCAGGTTATGTTCCCTCCTCTCTTACCTACTAATTAAACAGGACAGGTAATCGCCTCTCCAGCTCCCCTCTGTCATCGCCAAGTATCTCAGCTCATCGCCACTCCCTGCTCGCCCCTTGCCTTACTACACACAGCCACCCTTCTCGTATCACCAGAGTCGCAGTGTTATTTTGTGTGACGTATATTTTGTAACTTTTTTGTCTAGATGAACTTTCACTTATATTTTTTTTACATACGTTTTGAGCATCTACGTTGACACCACATTTTCGTTATTCGGGACTTCATATCATCATTGTAAATAGAAAAAGTAAGGTTATAGAATATTTGGAAAGTTTAGACTATTTTTTTGTCAATTTTTAATACCAGAAGAGGGCGCCACGTGTTACTCTCTCTACCTCTTAATTAGCACACCTTTTTTCACGTGTACCTGCCCTTATCTCCATTACCTCCCATCATATTCAGCATCACTTTCTTCCACATTTCTCCCCTTTTTTGTCTCTCTTTAACCCATTACTCTCTGTACCCCTTAATTAGCACACCCTTATTCACGTGTACCTGTCCCTACCTCCATTACCTCCCATCATATTCAGCATAACTTTTTTTCCACATTTCTTCTCTTTCTTTTCTTGCTATAACCCATCACTCTCTCTACCTCTTAATTAGCACACCTTTATTCACGTGTACCTGTCCCTACCTCCATTACCAACAATTATATTCACCATCACTTTCTTCCACATTTCTCCCCTTTTTGTCTGTCTTTAACCCATTACTCTCTGTACCCCTTAATTAGCACACCTTTATTCACGCGTACCTGCCGTTATCTCCATTACCTCCCATTATATTCATCATCACTTTCTTCCACATTTCTCTTCTTTCTTTTCTTGCATTAACCCATCACTCTCTCTACCCCTTAATTAGCACACCTTTACTCACGTGTACCTGTCCCTACCTCCATTACCTCCCATTATATTCAGCATCACTATATTCCACATTTCTTCTTTCTTCCATTACTCTCTCATTAATCCATTCCTCTCTCTACCCAATAAAACACCTTTATCCACGCGTACCTGATTTTAGTCCCATTACAGCTCATCATATCCACTTTTTCCATGTCTCCTCCCTTCCATTACAAATTCTCTAACTCATTCTTCTCTCTACCCCTTAACACACCTTGATCCGCGTGCAGTACCTGTCCACAGCTTCATTACCTCCAGTCATATTCACCAGCATCACTTTTACAACTTTCCTTCACTCGTATTACAATCTTTGAGCACCTATTTCTCTTTCTACCACTTAAACACATCTTGGTTAACGTGTACCTGTTCATAGTTCCCTCACCTCCAATTATATTCACCAGCATCACTTTTCTGACACGTTTCCTCGCTCACCCATTATGTTAACCAATTTTGATGTTATTTTTAAACACATCTTCATTTACGTATACCTGTTCATAGTCCCCTTACCGTCCATTATATTCACCAGCATCATTTTTTTCCGCGCATTTATTCTCTTCCTATTTTGCTTTCCTTAACACATTGCTCTCACTACCCATTAAAACACCAGGATCACTTTTTTTCCAACATTTATTCACTTCCCAATTTACTTTCCTTAACACATTGCTCTCACTACCCCTTAATTAAAACACATCTTCATCTTCATCCTTTTATACAACTCCCTACGTTATCTCCCCTTATATTTACCTCCATCACTTTTTTCCACATTTCTTCTCTCTTCCATTCCCCTCCTCCTTCACCCATGCTCTCTACATCTCCATATATTCATCCTTTTATGCACCCCTCCTCCTTTATCCCATCTCCTCCATCACCTCCCTCTCCTCTCCTGTTTTTCCTCTCTCCACCAGCATCACTTTTTTCCTACATTTCTTCTCCTTTCCCTCACTCTCTCTCGCCCACTCCTCTCTCCTTCATGACTCTCCCCTCCTTCCCTCCACTTACATCCCTCTCTATCTCCTCCCCTGCTGCGTCCATATTACTCTATCTCGCTCTTCCCCTTACTCTCTCCTTCCCCTCTCCTTCCCCTCGTTCATTTCCCTCTCTCGCCAGGTGACACAAACAGGTGGTCTATTAAATGAAGGTGTTCGAGCAGTAATTTCCCTTACCTGGTTTTCTTATTTAACAGTAGTAGTAGTAGTAGTAGTAGTAGTAGTAGTAGTAGTAGTAAAGGTGGTAGTAGTAGTAGTAGTAGTAGTAGTAGTAGTAGTAATAGTAGTAGTAGTAGTAGTAGTAGTAGTAGTAGTAGTAGTAATGATAGTAATAATAGCAACAATAATACTACCAAAAACTGTAATAACAAGAGCAAAATGAGGGGAGTGTATCAGATCTTCCCTCCTACGCCATTTCCTCCCTTCCTCCGTCCTCTCTCTCCCTCTATCTCTCTCCCTTCCCCTATTATTATACAAGGTACTACAAGCCCCTCCAGCTCACCCTTACCTGGCTGTACCCTTCCTTACCTGTGCGGGGAAGCCACAGGTGTTTGCTGATTGATTCTTGGAAGATAATTTTGTTGTGTGAGGGGAAGAGGAGCCGAGGTGAGCTTAGTTATTGGGAAAACCTTTATATAGGAGTCTATGTGGGTGTGTAAGGCGTGAGGGTGGTTGGGAGGGGAGTGATGGTGGTGGTGGTGGTGGTGGTGGTATGTGTGGTCGGGTTGTGTGGGAGAGAAGTTGAGGAGGAGGTGTATTGATGTGTTGTTGTATGTTATATAATTCCATGACAAAAAAGAGAAAGATAAAATGGGTCACATATTTACAACTATTTCAAGGGGAAGAGTTTGTGTAAGATATGCTGTTGTTGTTGTTGATGTTGTTATTGTTGTTGTTGTGTGTCATAAAATTTTGCGACAAAAATCGAGAGAGAAAAATTGTCACTCATTCACAACATTTCCGACGGGGAAGAGATTGTGTAGGTTGTGTGTTTTCGTCGTTGTTGTTTGTTTAGTGTGTGTGTTATGTAATTCAGCAACACAACACCAAAAGAAACAAAAAACACAAGGCCTCACATTCACAACATTTCCGACGTGGATGAAATTGTGTAGGTTGTGTATTTTTGTCGTTGTTGTTTGTTGAGTGTGTGTTTTGTAATTCCGCAACACAAAACGAAAAGAAACAAAAATTAGAAAGCCACACATTCACAACATTTCCTGGAGAGACTTTCGCAAATTCGCGTCTACACACACAAAAAAAATCCTTACCAATGTCACCTTAATTTCACGGCGCCTCACACCTGGGACAAAGAGCACAGGTAACCCCGCGCGTGTCAATCACCTGTTGCCCCTACCTGAGCACGGCGTCCCCTCCTAACGACCCGTAATCACCAGGTAAGACGCGCGAGACTGCATTAAGCGGAACACCTCGGGAGAAAGTTTTGCTCATTGCATTGTTCATGATTGTTCGATATTGCTTTCACTTTCCTTTACTTTCGCTTATTTTCTTTCCAATTTTTTTTTTTTTATCAGTGTCTATGCTGAGTTTCGTTGTCTCTTAATGATTGTTTTCATTTTTTTTTCACTTCCGTTTATTTATGTTTCTCTTTCTTTATTGTTGTTGCTGTTATCTTGCTCTCCTCTCAATATTTGTTCATTTCTGT